>NC_050474.1:23801183-23875827 GCF_013373865.1 Monomorium pharaonis
CTATTAAACAGTATGTTAAATATTAATTTATAGTTTTCATATTATAACTGCTATAAATATACTAATTACATCAAGATATTTAATTTAATATTTGATTGCTAAAATTTATTAGAAATTTTTATTTAAAATTAAAGTTTTGTATATAAACTTAATACAATGTTTTTTACTGTATAAGTTATAATCGGTCATTGGAAATAATCAGGATAGAATTGAAAGGGAACAAACGACCGCATTGTTTTAGCCTATTTTGCTAAAAGAGCTTATTGCGGTTTAATTAATAATAGTAAGCCGCAATTCTCAGTCTTTAAAGTACTCGACGAGAGCGTCGTGTCTTTTCATGATGATCGATGCTGTCGATCGTTCGGGCGATTCTTTGTTACTCCTTCCTCGTTGGTTAACGGCTTGTCAGTTGATGCATCTGACCACGACGATGTGCGACATACATCGACCTCTCGCTCGTTAGATGACTAACTCAGCGGGGGTGCTGCATATAGGGTGTCTCAGATCTAGAATTTTTATTGTTTTAGCCGCAGAATTTCTTTGATCGATTTATACACAAACGACGTTTTTATTTTATTGTTGATTTTTTATTGTTTTATCATTATACGTCTTCGTAAATTTATAAGCTCTAAATTAAAATCCTGTCGAAATTTATTTTGATTTAATTATAAAATGTTAATTCTAAAATGAATTTGTCGTATGTTTTTGTTCTTGACGAAGAAAATTTTCGATTTGCCAATTGTTTGTTTTCAAAATTGTTCTTTAATCATTAATTATTCTTGCAAACAATTTGACGCTTGATAATTTTCCCCGAGAAAAGAGTAGACTTTGAATCTATCAAAGAAACAAAAAGATCGTTCTGTGGTTTCGTTTTTGAGGTACCGTGTATATAGAAGCCCCGGTTGTGTCCATTCGAGAATGCGTTTATTTACCACCGTTGTATGTCGGTTGCGTGTCTGCGTCTTGTTCGCGTTTTCGGGGTCAAAGATCGCTTCGCGTCCTTTCGGGAAGGATGAATCACGCACGGAAGTAAAGAAATCAATAGGACCTTCGTCCAGGAGTGCATCGAAACTTACCCTCGAGAAGAGAAACCTAGCTTGCTTGAACTCATAATTCCCACAAGATTTCAGACAAAGCGAACGGAAACTTTTTCTATTATCACTAATAATTGAAAGAGATGAAGAAAAGTATGTAAAAGAGAAATAATTAATTGTAATTGTCAACTTTTAGTATGTTTACAATAAAATTATTATTATACTATTTTACACAATAATGTATAACAGTTTTATTATAAGTATAATATGAGACTAGTAATTATTTTTAAATTATTTTCTTTTAAATTTAGTATCATTATCGTGATATTAATTAAAATATTTTCATAGAGTGATTAAAATTATTTGCAGACAATTTACATAATAAACACAGATAAAATATCAAATTTAAAATAATAATAAGAGATTACTAAAAGATATCTCTTCTTCTGTACCGATTTTAGGATTATTCAAATGAGATCAAAGTTAATTGAAATCATGTTTTCATAATTTTCATTTTCGGGATTTCTAGCGTTCCGTCGAAGGAAGATTTCATTAAACAAATGTTAAATAATATGTGAAATTTTACAAACTAAGGGCCAGACAACGGAACAAGGAGAAACATTCGAAAGTTAATCTAAATGTTTTTTTAATTTAATTAAAAAATAAATTCTGTCTTATTTCTTTTTGTTAGAATTTTAATAAAATTTTTCTTATTTTTTGATCCATTAAAGTTAATTACATGTGACGATTAAAATTATGAGTGCTCAAACAAAAAAGAAACCGCAGCGAGTCTTCTTATCCATGCTTGGTATTTTCCAAACATTTATTATCGGTTGCCGCTCATAAAAAGTCCATTCGTGAGTTTCGAAGCTAAGCTGCCGATGAACCAATCCGTTTAGAGCCTCCAATAATTGGTAACACATGGAACGAACATGTGGTCAAGAATGACGTTTTTCTCAGACTTCTGTGTTTTTTTCCAGATAATCAATGACGTTCCCGAAAATGCAAAGCGATGTCGGAACCATTATGTTCTCGATTCATTATCCAACAGAACGTTTATTTTAATTCAAAGTGTACCGCTCATGCTCGTTTATCACTAGAGTTTTTCCCCCCCTTCTCTCTCTTTCTCTCTCTCTCTCTCTCTCTCTCTCTCTCTCTCTCTCTCTCTCTCTCTCTCTCTCTCTCTCTCTCTCTCTCTCTCTCTCCCTCCCTAACGATTTACTCGAATCTTTACTCGATTTGATGAAAGAAAGAACGCCTTAAAATCCGCTCACTCTGGCTTTCGTTCTCTCCCGACCGTCCAATTACGTTGATTGATTGACGCTTACGCGAAGGCGGATACACGGTGAAATGGTATTTCCGCTTTGGGAGCATCTGTCAAGCGTAATATCATAAATTAGATCGAGTGATGCGCGATATGATGATACAGTTTGAATTATTTTTCTTAAAATTTGAAAGAGTTGAAATGAATCTCTCAATCGGACGTATTGATAAAGCGTAAATTTGGACTGGAAAAAGTTTAAATTTTCTAGGGAACATTGGATATTTTTCTACCTGGAAGTACTATAAAGAATTGTGAGAAACCCAAGATTTCCCCAAGATTTTTGAGACATTTTCTGACAGAAAGAGAGGAATTCTATTTCTTCTGAGTGTGAATACATAAGAAATGTTAAAGAAATGAAAATTGCTTCTATTCTTCATCGACGATGGATTATGCGAACATTGTATTCGACCGCGGTCACTCCGCGTCGTTTATTATCGGAATCGAAGGAAGTTTCAGAACGGAAACGAGATAGGCCGCGACAATAAATCACGCGGTACGCGCGCGTACGTCTCTCTCCTTGTCTCGGCAAAGTCTACGAAACGATAGATAGTTTCACATCGCAACCCGTCGTTTATTTTTAGCTTAGTCGTCTTGCGAAGTTGTTTCTTTTTCTCGTCATTGTCTCGCGGATGACATTAACGGAATACGTATTATTGGGGAGGGGGGGGGGGGAGAGAGAGAGAGAGAGAGAGAGTCGGAAGTCTCTGACACGATCATGTCAAAGTCCTTCCTCGCGACAACCATCATCCCCGAAACATTATTATTCCGCGCAGTATCCGTCTCTTTGCTATTGTTAGCCATCATCGATGCGGGGATGAAATGACTTTGAGGAAGATTATCGTGACGGCGTTAAAAACCGAATAATAGAATCCGATCAAGACGATTAATTAATTATATAATTATATAATTAATTGTTAAATTAGCGTCCATAAGTTGATAAAGTTTATTAAAGGGGCACAGCCAGGAAGTTTATATGATTAAATTTTTTAAAAGCAAAATTTACGAATGTATTATAGGAAAGAACTAAATGAATACATATGTTTACTATTTAAATATTATTTATTATTATATTTAAAATTAAATAGAGAATTATATATTAATTTGTAATACAAATTTTGTAAAAATATAGGAGCTTTATGTCATTGAAGATACGGAGTTAAACAGAGAATAATATCTACTTATTCCTTTTGCTGAAAAACATTTATGAATTCTATCTTTAATTTTCATACAAACCTTCTATATTAACCTTTAGGTTTAAACCTTTAAGTTTGTATTCGTGTCTTATCTGATGCTTTGATGAAAGAAGAATTTCTAGGTATCGCTTTCGAAAATGATACTGAAGACACTGAAAGAACTCGGAAATTCTTTTCCTTTATTGTCAGTCTTCGGAAATTTATTACCCTCGAGGCAGCCATAGATTGATACCGATACGTTGTTGACTTTGAAAGGATTAAAATTTATTTATTAGTAAGTAGCCTCGTGAGTTAGGCGATGATCAATTTCCGGATATTACTTTACAGGCCTTCACATGTATTTCGACATCCGAAACGCGTGATCGCGCTCGGTACAAGTACTGATGGGGTTTCCCCTTTTCTTTGCTTACAGATATACGGCTACAGCTGAACGAGCAGCTGCGATGTCTCGACGTCAGAATGGAGGCGCAAGTCGCCCTCGTGGCCGAGCTCCAGGATTTCTTTCGCAAAAGGGCAGAATTGGAACTAGACTACAGCAAATCCCTCGACAAGATGGCCAGGAGCATACAGTTGAGACATAAGGAGCAGAAACAAAAGTATGATAAGTATATCGTGTCTATTAGTTTTATTTCTAATTTTACATCCTTTTACATTTTTTACAAGGAATATATTATAGAGAAGACATTTAAAAAAAGAAAATGTATACAAATAACAGAAAAATATTATTGAGACATATAATTTTATTATCTTTATTGCAAATGTCTGAGATAATTATGCCAATTTGCGATTAGTATTGTGTCAAAATAATTTAATTATTATTCAGCTAATTAACACTTGAAGAGTAATAATTGTTTTGATCGTTTGCACCTACTTTTTATTAGAAATATGATAAAACTAAATTAATGATCTAGAGATTTGTTAGCTAGATAATTTATAAAAATCGGAATGACAAAAAAAACCAGGGAAAATAATTCTGTTGTTGATTGCGGCGTTAAGTGATTGACAAAGATATACGCGTTAATTAATTTGCTGTAATTCAGGCGCGTGCACCACATGTTGCACGATACAATTGGAACGATGACGCGTCCGTATAACAGCATTACATTTGCGCTATTACATTACATCATATTGCGCAACGCAAATTGTTTCACTATTACATTACATAAATTTTGTTCAAGTATGCGATTATATTCGAGATGTAGACCTTGATCGCGCATGATTATACTTTGATCATGAAATGCATAATTAATTGATGTGGAGATTGATTCATGTTGTCCAAAATATCGTAGTTATTTAAAAAATTAGTAATAATTTTAAATATTTTAGTTTACTTTCAAGAAATCATATTTTTTCTTCTAAGAGTCAGTACTTTTATCAATTGCAAATATTTTTCCTTATACTGTAATTGTAAGAAAATTAAATTTTATTTATAAGTTCTTATTTAAATTTTTCTTTTGAGGAAAACTTTTGTAAAATTGTCTTGATGTTATGGAGGGTTTAAAATCGTTTCATTGTTAACCCTACATTGACGTTGCAACATAATTATTAATAAACAAGCATTGTTGTATAATTAATAAATTTATGAATTTTATTATACATCTCGTGACGATTTGTATTTCTCATATTAATTTCACATAATATTGATGCAATTGACATTTTCCGCGCTCTACTTTTGCGACGGATAGAAAAGTGGACGACTTTGCATTTTTCCCGCGTCCTACACGCGCGTGCACGGCATCTGCCGTGAGCCGTTCCTGCATTTGCGACATGCCCCAGTTCCTTCTCGTCATTCAACCCTGAACACGCGGGGCGCCCCTTTTGTGCGCCGTATTCAGCGTCCACAAAAGGGATGCCTCGCTAGCTCGCGGTACACACGGGTAAAACGTAATCCGTAACCACGTCGACATACATTCTCTTTCCCTTGCACGTTTCCCTCATCTCGCTTCGAGAGATATCGCGAATCGATAGTTTCTCATCTTTGCGAAGGCTCATCCGAAGTTACATCGTCACATTCGTTTACTCTTTCCCAAGAAATATAATTACCGTAAAATAGGTTTTATGGTCGATAATTGGACGACTTCTTTCAGATGGCTCACTTGCGGGTTTAAAAATATCGTTTATAAACATTTGTAATGTAATAATCGTATTCAGATGCTTGCAATAAGTATTGAAGCATCATTGAGCATGTTGTTTATATATTATAAAATAATTTTACGAGATTTGTCTGTATATATATATTTCCAATATAATATATATATTATGTATTTTAGTCATTTTCTTAGAATTTATTGCAGTTTTAAAATTTTACTTTTATGATATTTGTTTATTTATTCATAATAGTATTATTTTACTAAAAAATGTTGAACATTAACCCAACGCAAAACAACACCATTATATTGTGTAAAATTAACACGTAATATGATTGTATTATTTAAATATCTCGGGCATTTTAAAATTTAACTAAAAAATTTTATAACAAGAGCCGGTTGTAATATAAATACAAAATGTTTCTTACTATGCATTTTACAACGTCAAACCAATTATATGTTGATTTGTAAAACACGTAAAGAACGGTTTTGCTAAAAAGTATTAAAAAATTTTTAGCTATACAGATACAGATCTGAAAATAATTTTGTTAAACCACCAAAGTAATCATTCAACCATCAAATAATCAGTCAAAACTTTTTGCGGCATTATTTGTTATGCTTCTGCATAATTATATCGATAATCTAACAAAATTATTTTCAAATGTATGTTTATATAATAGTTACATTTTTACATTTTAGTTAAGCAAAACTGTTTCCTTCCCTATAAGAATTTTTTAAGGCAGCTTACTTGCTTAGCACATAAAATATTGTTTTAGCTTAAATCTAAACCTAAAGCTATATGTATAATGCATCCGATTTGCATGAACAAACAAGTGGAACGATCTCGTTATTACGTGTGCAAACGTAAGGAGGTAACGATGCGCGCCCATGCCGCAAGACGACGCGAGCGCGACGCTTTATCGGCTCATTAGCGGCCGATTTAATTGCCGTGTAATTACATCGATATAGACGTGCGCGTATCATTGGAAACACACATCCGCCGCCGATTCAACATCAAACATTATCGATCGTCTTTTCCACAGGCGGGAACAATGGCCCCTGTTCTCCAGCTACGCCTGCTGGCAGCAGCTCGTAAACGAGACCAAGTCTCTCAGCAGGGACCATGCCGCCCTATCTGAGGTCTATAGCACCCACCTCGTGGGCCGTCTCAATCAGGTGATGGAGGACGTGCAGCGAATTTACAAGCGTGTGAGTGTCGTATGGTTACCGTTAGCAGTTAGCGCAATCGGGATCGCGCGATTGTATCGCGTCGCGCACACCGGTGTCGTGAGTAGTTCGACTACTCCATTGTCTCGTTGAATTAATTGCCTCGAATGTCTCCATTCTGCCGTCACTGTCGCGATGTTTCGCCACAGCTTGACGGTGCTGTCGATAAACACCGAGGATGATGAAAACAAACATCTTGGTTCCATCTCACGTTGCCTTATACTTACACGCATCTTTGCTTTTTTTATTTTTGTAATTAAATTCTCTCAACTCTCTCATTACGTTTATATTGTTTGTCTGATAAATTTATATAGGCAACTGCAAATTCTTCCGGAAGAAGAAACGAACTGTACTTTCTGGCACATTTACTTAAATTAAAATTTACGTTACGGAAACGATCATTTATTTACTCTCTACTATCTCTAATCTCGTGAGTCTATCATCTTGGCGTCTTTTGTTGCAGTGTCGCGAGATTGGCTATGAGACGCACGAAGAGATACTGCGAGTGCTGCACGAGTTGCATACGACGATGAAGACTTACCATGCCTATCAGGCCGAGTCCAGGCAAGCGGAGACGAAGCTCCGCGTCGCCGAGCAGCAACGCAATAAACTCGAGGTGGCGAACGCGGACAGTCGTGAGAAGCTCGCGCGCAGTAAAAAGTACAAGCTCATCGAGAAGGAAGTCAACAAGGTAGGTTTGTAGGATAGAACGCGTCGAAAATCTAGCTCATGTTCTACACGACGAGAGTATTCGTACCGGAGAAGCTGAAGAAGCATCGATGGTGCTTGATCTTCGCGAGAGAGCTCGCGGGAGGAAGTTGAACTCTTGAACTCTTCTACCTGTGGTTACCTCCGCGTGGTAACAATCCGCGAATTGTTGACAAATAGAGCGCGCGACGATGGAGAAAAATTGTACATAGCACGTTTGGATTCTTTTACCGTGTTCCATTTTGTCGTATCGGCGGGGTAGACGAATTTTCAAGGAGGTTCTCTAATCTTTTCAAATAATAAGAACTTTTAATAAATGAATAAACTTATAGTTAATATATAATATGTCTATACGTTTGTAATTTGATTTTTGTAATTTTCGCGCGAAATATCTCTTGCACGTTTGCAAATAATGATCGCGCTTTGATTGTGCGCGAACCAGCGTTTATCAGCCTCTTTTGGGAGCGACCCTGGCCGTGGATAAATCCGGCATATTGCGAGTTTGCGCGTGTCCTTCAGATTTTGGCACCAATATGACGACGACGACGACGACGACGACGACGATGCGTTATGAGATGCGGTCGGTCGAGGCGATTACTCGTCGACGATCATCCGCGCGTGTAACTCTCCCTCTCGCTCTTCTCTCTCCGTTCTGATGAGATGCTAGCATCTCGCGCGGCAGAATGGTCGTTGGTCGCCGCTTCTGGCGAAAGACCGACGGTGATTTTATGCCAAAGACGCCACGATTTATCACGACGCGCGACGATCGACAGTGAACTCTTTCCGCGACGATGAACACGTTGACGCGGATTCGACGTGTAGCGCGTTACGCATCTACCAGCTGCTCCACCGCAAAATCTACCGAAGCAACAGAAAATGCTTCAATACGTCTTGCTATCGTATGATGATTCGTAAATATTGAAAAAGAGTCGAGAAATTGCGCCGCTTTTCCGGGGAAAGTTAAAAATAAAACTTTGCTGCAGGCATTATTAAAGACTAATAATTAAGTTACTTCTTCCTGATCGATGAATCGTATTTAATTTCAATAATTCCACGTAAAAAAATATTCCGCGACACTTTTTAAATACTTTATATAAAGAGATTTTTTATTTGGCTTTTAAGAATCTAAATAATTTTACATAGTGATGAGATAGTTTTGCGAATGTTACGAATTTACATGGAGTGAGTAAAATTTACTATAAAGTTACTCATTTTATATTTATTATAAAGGTAATAATAAGATTAGTTTTATAATTCATATCAATAACTGATATTATGAAACTCGTAGATATCGAGAGATTGGGCGGTCTTTGTTCGTCGTGTTCCTTTAAAGCGAGGCATTTTGCGTGATGAAGCGCAGCTAGAAGTTCGCGTGTCTGGCCTTCGTCGATGCGGTTGAAAGGAAATTGAAAGTACAGCTGGAACGAGGATGGAGTGCCGTCTGCTGTGTCTTAATAATTTCGTTTCACGGAGCGCAACGGAAACGCGTTTATTACGGCTACTGACCGCATCACTAATTTCCTCTGTCACAATTTAACAATAAGGACATCATTAAAATCAACTGTCAGAGATCTTTGCCGGTGAGCGAACGTACAAAATAGAATTAGATAATCGGTTTTTTAACCATTTGTGTCATAAAAATTAACTTGTTCTTATTGCAGTTCTTTTTTAAGAATTTGATAAGGGGAAAGTTTAAAGAAGTTGACGGCTGTATTAGCCTGTATAATAACCTAGCTGTAACTTTGTAAAACACATCGAGATATACATATAATAGTTATACCATAAATTCTCTCTGTTCAAAAAATGGATTTATTTTATAACTAAATAAAAGGCAACATAAAATGTATATTTATTTTATTTTCAATTAATGATATTGACAAGTATAAAAATAATTATAATTATAAAATGTCCATCTTTTAATTTCATACACTTTTTCAAATTTTTGCAGAATATGTTCGCATTTAGACATTACTGATTTCATCAAATCAGCCTTCAGAGTCTCAATATTTCAATAAGGCTTAGAACAAGTTTTTTTTGTTTAAATTTTAGAGGAAAGAGTTTGCTCTAAATCCCACCGAAATATCGAAATTTTTAACGATTGATTTGATTGAACTAGCACCGATATGTACGAAAAACAAAAGCTATATTAGATGTACTGACAGCAGTCTATTGAAAATAATCTTATTAATTTAATAATAGTATTAATGAAATAACCATTTTATTAGAACAGTTTGATGCACTTGTTTCATTGACGTTATTACTTAATTAATAAATTTATTTTTATTTAAACTGTTGTTATTTACGTTGTTAAATACAACATTACAACATTATTTTCTTATTGAGATTTTTTGCGTTCTGCGAGAATTTCAAGTCTTTATTTTTGAATTTGTAAAATTAAAAGGTGGATATTTTTAATAATTATGATTATTTTTATGTTGTTCAAGTGCCAATTCAAAAACAAGTACGTGTATATGCTGTGCTGCTTTTTACTTTGTAGCTATAATTTATAGCACAACCAAGTATATTAACATTTTCATTTGGTACAAGAAAATATTTTCGAATATTAAAACACAACATTAAAGTAGTTGTCGTCAAAATATCCTCCCCTTGATAATCTGTTATCGCGCATTGCGTGATTTACGGTTGCACGTCGACACGAGGATTATTACGCCACTGCGCTTTCCGCGTCAATAAAGATTTGATTCGCGCCGCGATCAATGGTGTTTTATATTCTTCGTTGCACGCTACGTGCATTATCAAGCACGAAATGACAGCCACGTGAAATATCGCCGATAAAGTGCAGATCGACGAAAATACTCAGGCGGCAGGTGGAAACGCGAGCGAACGGTGCGTCGCGTCGCAACGATATATCCAGGCCAGTTGCAGGATGTCCGAATTAGACGTCTGCGTCATCGGACCGGCAATTGTTTCGCTTTTTGTCGACTGTCCCCTCGCTATACGATTCATATAGACTCGAACAGATAACTGCTTCGAATCCGGAATGCGGTTCTCATCATTTCGAGAAACTCGTCCGCGCGTTCTGGATGGGAATGATAACGTGCGAACAAAAACCGAAGAATGAAACTCAAGACCGAAAAGGGAATCTTTAAAAACTTTCCGCACGTTATCCAATCGTTTAATTAATAAACTTGCAACGTTTAGTGAGTTATTACTACAAATGTCAAATTATCAATTCTTTTGAAAACTAATATCTTACTTTTTGAGCAAAACTTTTTTAATTTTTAAGATTATTGAAATCTGACATTTTCTCTACAATTAAAAATCTATTGAGCTTTTATTATTATCTTTTTATCGTTAGAAGAAAAACATTTTTTTCAAAATCTTCAAATATCAAAATCTTTTACTTTTAAAAGACTGAATAAATTAAAAATCATATTATATTAGAGACGAAGTTAAGGACCCACGGATCTACGTTGCACAGAAACATGTTAAACATATAAAATAAATAAGTCATTGTGCAGAAGCATATGTAAATTTTTGACATAGAGAAATTATATTGTCGTACACAGAAAAAAAAAAGTAATATAGCCAATAACATATGTGATTGCGGGCTGCCAACTACATAAAATACTCAATACAATAATATTTGCTATTAATGCAAGTACAATGTTGATACTGCAATAGCATATATTATTGTATTGAGTATATCTGTAATTGGCAGCCCGCAATAACATATCTTGTTGAATATATTACTTTTTTTTTCAGTGTATGTGTACAAAGTATCACGTACAAAAATATTATAATTAGAAATTTACTTTTTTTAGATGCATTAAATGTATTATGTTATTAAAAGAAAGTAAGCTTTTTTTTCTGGCAAGCGAGTACATTGAGTAAAAGTGTTAGAAAGATATTTGCCTCGTTCATATTTTCATTCTGTGATAAATGCGTTTGCGTCTATACATACTATCAGGACCATATGTTTCATCGTTTTGTTCACATCAGTCAAAAGTCCCCGGGGACTCAAAGCGTTTCTTCGGCTTACAACTGGGAGGGTATCATCCACTCCACGGACTGAATCGAGTGAGACGTTAGAAAATCCGTACGACGCCTACGGATATCTCTTTTTGGATTCTTTTTTTTTTCCTTTCCCATCTCTTTCCAATCCGAGCAGATGTCGACCGAAGATTTAGGGCTGACTTGCCAGCAGTTTTTTTTTGTCGAACACATCTCGATGGAAAAATAAATAGCAGTTTCCCCTTGGTTATAAGTGCGATAAGACAGATGGTTAAAAAGGGCTTGACAAAAAAATACTGAGAAAAGAGACGCGAGAGAGCTGTGTTAGGAGTCAAATAACTAGGAAAAAGAAAGGGAGAGAGGAAGAGACATGTGTAACATCGACTCATTATTGCAGTGTCATTGGTTTCGATGCATCGTCAATCGTATTTCAAAAGAAAAAGAAAAATATTTTTAATAAAACCTGCATAAGGATCGAGGAATTTTTCTATGAAAAATTATACATGAGATATCGCTATTCGATAAAGAATTATATCTAAATATGATAATTAAATATATAAATATATGCATAATTATATATAAAAATATATATGTATACATGTATATTTCTTCTCTTGTAAAATCACAAGTTTTGCGACAGCTACATAAATGACGTTATTCAGTAAAACAAGCATTGTAATTATGATATACATGAGAAACAATAATAATAGACAATCATTGGGGAGAAAAGCGAGACGGCGAAGCTCATTCGGGAAATTGGCGAAGTTAATACGGTAGTCGATGGCATCCATTAACGAGATTAATTTAGACCGGTTTTAATCTTTCGCTGGTCACTCTTCAGGGTGAGGTGCGTCATTATTTCTAATTTGAAATATTTTAAATATTTCTTTTCAGAGGAAGAGCAAGTACCAGGAGGCAAAACTGAAGGCACTCAAAGCGCGAAACGAGTACATTCTATGCTTGGAGGCTTCGAACACGACGATACACAAGTATTTCGTCGATGACCTGTCTGATCTCATTGACGTAAGTTACTCATCCATACGCAAGGTCGTATGTGCACCTCATGACCATTGATCCTGCGACCAATAGTTGTGTTTTTACCAGCTTACTTAATCGTTACATTTATTGTAACGATATATAAACCGTTTGGATTGACTTATATAAATTCTGTTATTTAAAAAATTATTTAATTGTAATTTTTTAGTTGTGAGAAAGTAAAGAATGTTATTAAGAAAAAAAAAGTAATAAAAACGTAAATAATTATAAGGCTAGAAAGATTCTGAAGGACAAGTTAGGCTCAACTTACTGTCTTTAATTTCTACTTTTAATTATTAATGCAATCTAATTTTTTTCGTAGCATGAGAGATAGATGAAATATGAACTTATTTATTTATTTCCGTTCTCTCAGTGCATGGACTTTGGATTCCACAATTGTATAGCAAGGGCATTGCTAATGCACTGTAGCGCGGAAGAGGGTAGGCAGCGTTCCTTGCAATCTGGCGCCGAACAATTAGCTGCGTGCGTCGGTGCACTCGACTCCCGAGCGGATAAGCAAAGATTCCTGGAGTCTCATCATGCAGCCTTTATGATTCCTAAGAAGTTTGAGTTCCAAGGACAGCGTGGAGATGAGGTGAGTGAGTGAGTGAGTGAGTGAGTGAGTGAGTGAGTGAGTGAGTGAGTGAGTGAGTGAGTGAGTGAGTGAGTGAGAGAGAGAGAGAGAGAGAGAGAGAGAGAGAGAGAGAGAGAGAACTGAATTTGAATTACTTTAAACTTGATTAATTACTTGGTCTCTTTTTATTGCCTTATAAAACATTAATGTAATAAATTACGATGATTTTATAACATCGTTTTAACAAAGTAAAAGTAAAACAAACTACAAACAGTTTGGAAACTATGGCCAATTTCTGATTTTTATCGGAACTTGTTCATAGCTATTGTCGCTACTAAAATCGCGGTTTACTGGTCTCTTTTCTCCCGGTAGACGCCCGAGCCCGAACTGCAAAAGATGCTGCACTCGGAGATGGAGCAACGATTGCAGCAGTTACAGCAAAGGGTGACGTCGTTACGAACCGAGTCAGAAGAGGTGTGGAAGACACTGGAGACAGCAGAGGCGAGCTTGCTCGAGATGCTGACCGCCAAGGATTACGATTGTTCGAGATACTTCGGCGAGAACGCTGTATCTACGTCCAGGCCACCAGAGACGTTACAGATCAAGTTGCGAGCTGACAGACAGGAAACTGAAGAATTCTACCTCACAGTGAGTTTTATGAGACAGTTCTATCTTCTTCTCTCCCCCCCCCCCCTTCCCGGTGTATGAAAGAACGCACGATCGTATGGTAGAATATTGATTGTCGTATTAATATTTGAAGGATAAAGAAAGCGCGCGAGCATGGGACAAATAGAATAGCCGAGAAAGGCGTTTATTAATTTTCCAAGTTAAAATTGTTTTTTATTTATATTAAAATCTAAGAAATAACCTAAAAATAGGATATGTACTATTATTATCCAATTTGTTTTGTTTACACTTGTACGTTAAGATTGAAAGAATTTAACTTTACGTTCTTTTTTAAAAAAGATTATTAACTATTTTATTATTACTAATTTATTGGTTTATTGTAATATGATCGATATTTAATTTATATATTGTTTTATAAAAATTAAAGTAACATAATGTTAGCAAAATAAATATTCAGCCAATCACAAGAATTGCATCAACATGAAGGAAAAGATTGCAAGATTCCCAGAACTTTTATTATTCTTGACGTTGATGTTTGTAGAAATTCAGGGAATACCTTCTTGGTACGTCGAGAATAGCCAGGTTAGACGCGAAACAGGAGTACATCCGGCAGAGCTTGCTGGATGGTTCGAACGCCAGCCCGAATCCGTCGATTTCTGCGTCGAAGCAGAAACAGGCGCGTCGCAAACGGATCGGTCGCCTGCAGATGAACGGCCAACCGAAGTTATTTGGCGGCTCGCTCGAGGAATATCTAGAGAGCACAAATCAGGAGATACCGCTGATCATGAAGAGCTGTATCCGCGTGATCAATCTATACGGCTTGCATCATCAGGGTATCTTCCGCGTGTCGGGCTCGCAGGTGGAGATCAACAACTTCCGCGAGTGGTTCGAGCGTGGCGAGGATCCACTTGCGGATGTTACTGACGCTTCGGACATTAACAGCGTTGCCGGGGTACTGAAACTTTATCTGAGGGAGTTGCGTGAACCTCTCTTTCCCATTATTTACTTCGAGCATCTAATGGAGTTGGCCCAGCTCGAATCGAAGCAAGACTTTGTCAATAAGATGAAGGAGATGATTGCGAGTCTACCACGACCGGTCGTAATCGTCATGCGATATCTTTTCGCTTTTCTCAACCAGTGGGTATTATTGCTTTACCAAGAATTCGCGTGTAAAGCAGTGCGCAGAAAATTTAAAGTCTAATCTATATTTAAACAGTCTGTCGGAGTTCTCGGATGAAAACATGATGGATCCATATAACTTGGCTATCTGCTTTGGCCCGACCTTGGTGCCTGTTCCGGAAGACAAGGATCAAGTCCAATATCAGAATCAAGTCAACGAGCTTATCAAAAATATCATCACGTTTTGTGAGGAAATCTTCCCAGAGGACATCGGGGGCACTCAGTACGAGAAATATATCAGCAGAGAACCTGATGACGTGTAAGTAGAAATAAGTTGATGTATTTGTCGATGTATTTATATTTATTATATATTAAGAATTTAATTTAACATTAAACGCGACATTGTAGAAGAATTTAATGGATGTCGCACAATTTTCTTCAGGTATAGCTTGAATCTTTTTTGTTATGTCTATTGATATGATTCATAATTTAGGGATGTGGGAGATTCGCCGACGGATCAAGTTCAGGAAGATATGGACTCGGAAGTTTACCCATCTGAAGACGGTAATACGCTTTTTTCAAAAATATTTGATATACTGAATTATAAGATATTTCGATGGAGAATAATCTGTCTACTTTTTATCTATTAGAATCGGAGAATCTTGAAGCTACAGCGCAGTTTGATTTCAACGCGAGGTCTGAAAGAGAACTGAGCTTTAAAAAGGGCGACACATTAACGCTGTACACGCAGGTCAGCAACGATTGGTGGCGAGGCGCTCTAGCTGGCAGGGAGGGACTGATTCCTGACAAATATATTATGCTCAAGATAAAGTTAGTACCATTAATCATAATAAATCTTATTTTAACATGTAATAAAAAATTTGTCACACATCGTAAAGTTAAGTTAAATTATTAAAGTAAATTTACTGTTGATTTGTTGTTTAAATCTGAAATCTCTTTTATTTATTCAATTTTTAATCGTTTCGTTGGTGCTTTTTTGCGTTTTTCTAGGGATGAGGAGCGTGAGAAGGATCTTTTAAAATCGTCCAGCGAGGAATCTATGCGCAGAAGAGCGTCTAGTTCGGCAGATAGCGTATTATCGAGCAACAATTCGCCATTGATGGGCCCATCAGCGAATCCGAGCACCTGGTCGTCCGGTGCGGCGTCCGACATGTCGTCCGCCACGACAAACATGATAACGGACAATAGTAACGCCAGCGGTATTATCGCGCCCGTTGTGACAAATGTGCCCTGCATTTCGTCGTCGGCGCAGCCGATCATCAGTCGAGAGGTATTGGAAACCACCGTTTAGTAGTTAATCTGATTATAATCTGTGTTTGATTCTCTCTCCACTTCGTGTTCGTCTTCGCTTTTTATCGTGTATTTTGTCGCACTGTTGCATACCAACGCACCGACGTGATGTAAATTCTCTTGTATCGTCTCTCCGTATTCTTCACGACGCATACTCAGGTGCATGGCTGTAACAACTTTTTTTTGTCTCTTTATTATATTCTCGAGCGAGCGAAACTGCCGTTTGAAATGCACAACATCATGTAGAATTGGCAACACGAAATTTTCTCTTGCCTTCGCACTGCACCTACCGCATATCAGATCCACGCATCGCTTCGTCGTATAATCTGCGCAATTCTCTCGCGGTCACATGCAAAATGTCTTCCGTTCTTAATGAACAAGTTTTCTAAGAAACAGACGGAATTTAGTGTCTAGATAAATTCGGGAGTAATTTAGCAAGCATCACGAAACGTACGTGATATCGTTCGTTACCGTGATACATGATTCCGTGGTACATAAGTGTCCTGAAATTTTGAGAATAGAATCGACGATACGGGAATGTAAAATTGGAAAAGACGACGAGACGTGGAGGAGCACTTCATGCGAGAGAGACATTTTTATTTTAAGTTTAACTTAAATTCAGAACAGACTACTACGAATACTTTGTAGGATTTTATACGAGTTTGTACGATATATTTGTAAATAAATTATAAATATACATGTTTATTTTGTGCTGCATGTCTCGCCTTGTGGTTGTTCTTGTCTTGCGCCGCCTGTGCCCTTCATTGTTACACGGTTTTATTGTGTGCGTATATGTGTTTTTGATTTTCTTCTCAATGTTTTTTTTTCCCTTTTTGTTAACGACTTGTTTTAACGGTTGGGATGGTTGATGTTTTTCCAGATATACGTTTAGTCTCTTGGCCCTTTAAGTTGGCGAGAAAAGCCATGCCGTTTCGCGTCGCATACATATATACGCAGAGCGAAACGCAGACTAAAAACTGTTCGATAAAACTGGCCGCCAGTGTCATTAGTTGTGTAATTTATTCTTATCATTGTCGTGTTGTGTCGTTGAAATCGTGAGATTGATGAGATTTCGACGATGGAGTGTGTTCGAGTTTCTTTTTCGTTTCTTTTTAGTTTTTTCTTTGTCGAATTCTGTGAAAGAGTCCTAGAATTTTTTCGTAGAGCAAATTCTCCCTCTTCGATCTATAGATGAGATCAAAAGGAATGCCGCTCGCGCGGGGAGCCTGCTTGTCTCCAGCGGATATCTTTTCGGCTTTCGAGGTGAGTAAAGAGAGTAATCTCACCCACTGCAATTATATAGTCACTATTAATCCTTCGGACAATAAAGAGAAAAAAAGAGGTAAACTAATTCATCGTTTATTACGGTACATACGCCCGCTTATGTCTGTCTCAGTTTTACGAGCAGTTTTTAATCCTGTCCCTTAAATGGTATTGTCCTATATGTGTATAATTTATTCCTTACATTTACATTATACATGTGCGTTGTCTTGCATGCGAGCGACTGTGTAAGTCTTTTGCAATTTCGCAGTTTTATCCTGGTGAAAAAATTTTCATAATATACTTGCCTCTTATATCTCATATTAAAAAAGAATTTTAATTTGATGAAAAATTTTGAAAAATTTTTTCAGATTTAATAAGTTTTCTTTGGATATAATAAAATGAGATATCCTAGAAATCTTAGAACATTTCAGAATTCACATATATAAAGAATTCTAGAAAAGATGTTACTCTTTCTCTGCACTTCTGAAAATTCTTTCAATTTATGTATAAAATTTTTTATCAAAATTCTGAAAGTTATATAAAAATTTTGAAAAATTATATAAACAATTCTAAGAAAAATTTTTCCAGGATACAAACATTATCTTGAACAAATTGTGAATACATACCAAATAATTCAAATAACATTTCGACATTAAACGAAATTTCTTAAAACCAGTTATTTCATTGATATATTTTGTTTTTCATCACACAGTCGAACACCTCTCTCATTCGATATTTACACATATCTCACATTGTCCTTATATCGTGCAGTTGTAAATTGTTCACGAATTATTTCACTTGCCCCAATTTTATCTATACACGTTGTTACGTAGAAAAGTGTATGCAGGGTGTCCTACTACCATTGGATGGCTTTTCTAAAGTGTTTTACAAACCTGCCGTTATAATATTTTCTTTTATGAAATTTAAATAGCTGGCCGTTATTTGCTATAGTCTGTTCATATCAGCAATTCAAGTTGTAATTTAAAATTTATTAGTTTATGTAAAGTTCACTATAATCTAATAAATGAAAATTAGAATTCTACTGCTTGTTTCGCTGATTCATGAAAAAATGTCTTTTTGGTTTAAAAATGATTTATTTAAAAATAATGATTATGAACGACATTTAAAATATTGAAAAAGAAGTTCCTTAAATATCATCATTTGTGATCGAAAGTATTGTACATCCACCGGTGGCAAGACTCCCTATGCAAAAGAAAGGAGACGTGATTCGATAATAATTCGACAATAATTCGTATCTCGTTACAGCGCGCACGATCGCTGATCGATCAAGACGGCGTAGTATCTGCGTATTCCCCGCAATAGTAAACGAGACCCGTCTGTCGACTTCGCTCAGGCAACACACACATACCCATTTAGTTTCCCGCGTACGCGAGCCTTCGAGCCACGCTACGATTGTTCCCGTGACTGTTTGCAGGCTGATTCGGTGACTTTATCGAGGTCGGCCAGGGCATCCACCCCTACGGAAAACGAGAAGCACTTGGAACAACATTGGAATAACGCAGACGAGGTTCTCCAGATCGGCCTGGAGAACAATGTCGACTGCATCGACGGCGGTAACGCGAACTCTGTACAACAGCAGCATCAACAACGAGGCGGAGACAGCAGCGAGGAGATCGCCAACGGGAAGGATCTGGGGAGCAACGTCCTGGCGACGATGTCGTTGGATGGTATCGTGACGAAACGCGGTGGCACCGGTCGGAAGCAGCATCATTGGAAGTCGCAGAGCGTTGGCGAGAGCGTACTGACGCAGCAGCATCAACAGCTGCAATTGTTGTCGCATGCAAATTCTTTGCCGACCTCGGCGACGACAATTGCTACGATAGCGGCGGTGGCGACGGCGACGACGACGACAACAACGACAACAACTATCGTAACGCCAGATACCGATGAGTCGCACCAAGAGCAGACGAATTTTTCGGCGAACCGCGAGCTTTGGCAGCGTCGCGCCACCTCGCAGACGACGCAGTCGACCCCGAGGTCGTCGTCCTATTCCCGCACGTCGCAGGAGTTTCGCGAGATGCGACAGAAGCACACGCCCGACTTGGTAATGGACCTGCCGCTGTCAGCGCAGGATCCGATTGGCAAAAAATCCGCGTCGTCCAGCAGCCTGAGCAGTTCGGACGAGGAAACAACGATGCCGTCGTCCCTGCTGGTGCCGCAGCAGCAGCAGCAGCAGCAGCAGCAGCAGCAGCAGCAACCCTCGCGAGCGGAAGCGGCCACATCGCCGACCGGTGGTCCGGAGTCACCAGACATGAGCACCGCCGCCGAGCGCTTTGCCAAGCAGAACCAGTGCACCCTGAAAAAAAACACAAAGACCGCGAATTTGGAGAATGCCGCCGGTAGCAACAAGCTAAAGCGGATTGAAACAGCGACGGAGCACGCTGATGGAACGGGTGTCGTCGTCGTCGTCGACGCGGAGAACGACGAGATCGTCCGGTCGGCCAGTTCGAATCAAATCGCCATCGATAGCGTCGGCGGTAGCGGAGGAGGAGGCGGCGGCGGCGGCGGCGGCGGCGGCGGCGGAGGGATGCCGCTCAGATCACCCGTGCCGCCGCGCTCCACCCCCAAGATCGTTGCCAAGTTCGCCGACATGCATTTGACTGGCGGCAGCCAGGTGGTTTCGTCGTTCAAACCGCAGGTCAAGGTCAAGCCGACGATCCTGCGCAAACCAGTGCTGCCGTTCCCGCATCCGCACATGAGCCCCGAGCTCGCGCGCAAGATCGAGAAGCAAGCGCAAAGCGCGGAGCAGGCCAACTAAATTTTGTCATAAGCGGCGGAGCCGCCAAGACATCCATACATTTATTCGCCCTCTTGACACTTCGGCATTACTTCTCCGAAAACTTGAAAGCGACGCTCAAGACTAGAGAAAGGTTTTAAGAGAGACGCGCAATTTGCATTTTTGCCAATTCTCGTGTCGAATCCCTCTAGTCGCGACCGCTTTGCGAACGATGTTACTTGACAATAATCGTTTCCTATTGCGAGTGCGGAGTTGCGCGTGGGAGATGTGAAAAAGGTAAAAGACGAGAAATATACACGGAACTTGAACCTTCACCGGAGCGTCAAGCCACGATTGCATCCGTCGAGATCTCGCCGTGTCCGAGGTGTAGCGTTATAGATTTTATAGCGATGTACGAAAGCGCGACCACTCATTGACCAGTTACTCCGCCCAGTCGCGAGGACTTTTACCGTATTAATTATCGTGCCCGAAAAAACAAAAAGGAAAGCCACTGCGAGATAGCGGCGCGCGTATCGAATCGATGATCTTAACGAAGCCGCGGCGCTATCCTCGTGGAGACGAGTTTATTTTTTCTACAGATGTTTTCCATTTTCGCATAATTTTTTTACCAAATGATCCGCGCGAAGCGATGTTTCTAGTCATCGAGCGAAGATAATGAGAGAGAGGGGGAGAGAGAGAGAGAGAGAGAGAGAGAGAGAGAGAGAGAGAGAGAGAGAGAGAGAGAGAGAGAGTGTGTGTGTGTGTGTGTGTGTGTGTGTGTGTGTGTGTGTGTGTGTGTGTGTGTGTGTGTGTGTGTGTGTGTGTGTGTGTGCGTGCGTGCGTGCGTGCGTGTGCGTGTGTGTGTGTGTGTGTGTGTGTGTAAGAAACAAGTTGAATATGTGTAAAAGAGAGAAAAGGAGCGAAAAAGAGACACGTTAACATTGAAGAACGTGAACTTGTAGTATTTGGTATAATTTATTTTTTAGCGTGTGCCCAATGTATACGCCCAATGATGAATTTTCTTGTTACTGTCGCTGTACTCTTGATGAGTATCGTTGCGAGTGGCAAGTGCGTTCGACGGTTCCTTTATGTGCGAGCGAGTGCCAGTAAGAGTTTAAAGAGAAAAAGGAAAAAAGAAAGAAGAAAAAAGTGTGGCGTTTCCCAACCTTCTCATCTCCCGAGACACCGAGACAACTTCCTAATAATGAATCTACATCTGTTTTCCGCGTTACAGAAAGCGGAGGTGTGTGTGTGTGAGCGTGCGTGCGTGCGCGTGTGTCTGTGTGTGTATGAGAAAGAGAGAAGATGGGGTCTTTCGGATCCCGCGAGTCCCGCGACTTTTATCGATAGGTTTATTGTAATAGAGTACGTTACACTACTATGTATACCGCGTGCCGATCTTAATTATAGGTACTAACTAATCCAAACAGCGATGTTCGATATATTCGAGATAAAAACAGCGAGCGAGCGAGAGAGAGAGAGAGAGAGAGAGAGAGAGAGAGAGAGAGAGAGAGAGAGAGAGAGAGAGAGAGAGAGAGAGAGAGAGAGAGAGAGAGAGAGAGAGAGAGAGAGAGAGAGAGAGAGAGAGAGAGAGAGAGAGAGAGAGAGAGAAGGAAAAGGGGAAAAAGGAGAATTTACCTAGGTGATTATTACAACGCGAATATTAATCGATTGACGTAAGCCGTTGCTTGTTACAATTCCGATACCAATGAGGCGGGAGAAAAGGAGAGAGGAAGAAAGAAAGGAAGAATTAAGGAAAATGGGAGACAGTACACTCTCCGCGACTTACCTCGATGTTACTCCCGCACATCCCTCTATAATTCGATCGAGAGGAGCAAGAAGAAAAGAAGAACTTGTGATTTAACGATTTTAACTATCGTATAAATTAATGCGCGAAAAAAGAATATATGTACCGTGTAAGCGTATATTCGCGAGAAGACCCGTTCGTTCAACAGGATTTGCGTAAATCAACAGCAAATTCCAAGATTTGCGCATTTTAAAACTAATGCGATGTTCCCCTTACTTTATGTGTGTATCGACTAAATGTTTAGCACGCGTTAAGCGGCTTTTGGCGTCACCGGTGTTGTTGTAATCTCTATCACGGATATCCACATTGATGTCCCGGTGCGCATAATAGATATGCGTTTCCAAAAGTTGTCGCAAAATCCTCGTCTTCAAGGAGAGATTCCAATCTAAAAAACTAAATAAACTTTGTGATTTTTTAAAGGAGAGCTATTAAACAAAAAAAGTAGAATTTTTGATACATATATATTTATACCTATGAATTTTTAAAAGTCGCTAATGGTATATTCAATTTGTTGGCTCGACTCGACAATTCCGAGTCAATAATCTATTCTTTTCAGCTGTAAGAGAAAAAATAAAGTCTGAAGGAAGTGCAGCAGAAAAGAAGATATCATTGGCTCAATTTCAGATCAAGTCAATAAATTGAATATATTATAAGCTCGTATTCTCGATGCGCTATAAATTGTTATAAGTACATCCTTATTTAAAAAAAAAACGCTCCTTGATCGGAGTTTTATTAATTTATATTTTTAATGTGGATGATAGCGACATTTATAATTAAAAAAGTTTTTTTGGTTCATTTATTTCAGATAAATAGAAATTCTTCAATTATGCCCGCCGTTTTAAGACGGGATATGTTTAGCAACTTATAGATTTGAAAATATTGAATTTAGAAACTTTAAAAAATTCATGCATATAGTTTAAACATAAATAAATATGTATCTAAAACTTTATGTTTCCATGTTCAACAGTTTTCCTTAAAAATCATAAATATTTAATCTTGAAAAACATTTTCTTCTTAATTCTATTGACATTTTTAATAGACTTGAGATCGAGCTTTTCTTCGATACTGCCTCGATATTACGCATCTTTTTTAATTGAATGAACATGCAATTCATTCAATATCTCGAAGTGATGGTAATTTGCAAATAACAGATTTCTATTTTTTAAGCCCCCTGTGATATTCTCGGTAAAAAGATTAAAGCTCCGGATTATAAAGTAAATCTGTTGTTTAGGATTAATGTGTGTCGTAAAAAATCATAAACCGAATATAATTCGGGGAAAAAATTTGAACTACAACAGCACTGGTTGATGTGAGAATCGCTTAACATTGCAGGCGCTATACCCACCACACTTATGTACCAAAGTACCAAAGCGAAAAGAATACGCCCCTCGTTCACACGTTGACTCGTACAATAATTTGTGATTACATCAATCTTCATATCCGGTTTTTCGGTCTTTAAACGTTACTCCGTCTACATTACTCGGTCTCTCCTTTTCTTCTCTTTTTTTTGTCTTGCATCAGTAGACTGCGTATTTTTGTATAGCAATCTCTCCGTTTCTCTTTTTTTTTACGTGGCACCTACTGCCAATAACGATTTTTAAACGAATCTGTAAACGTAATTTAATACGCATATAATTTAGTGTAGTCACGTCTTATCAATGGATGGTCCGAGAGGAGCGTAATAGCTTAATTGATAATCTCTCCCATTAAGGCTAATGACACATATGAATATCGATAATAAACGAACTTACAGGCTATACTATATTATGTTACGAGCGAGGCTTATTCGTCCAATTGCGTCGGCAAATTCCTCCTCTTTATCCCGATTCGCATCTCGATATTTTTCATTATTTGATCTTTATACAACAGGCTCTTGGTTTTTCTTTAGAATTCCGTATCATATTTTATTCTTTATATTACTTTTTGAAATATAACGTTTATGTTTTAATATGTTTACTTTTTACTTTAGCGTGTTTGTACTATAGTCTGTTAATGTTAAAATTATTTAAAAATGTTTCATACGAAAGGAAGCTTTGTTAAGATCAAGCATTTTTGATTTTATGTTCTTCGCCTTTATCAGGTAAGATCGCTGCTGTATCTTATAGAGTAGACAATCTTCTTTTTATCATAATCTTTTTATCAATGGAGGTAATCAAATTCGGATGCAACTGGTGTAAAACGACTGGATGAATCAATGAATGCGACAATTCGACGGTAAGATCGAGATTAAAGAACTTCAAAAAATTTAAAAAAATAAAATTTTTTAATTTTATTTAGTTAAAGTCATAATAATAGAGCCAATGTAGATCAATAGTTGATAAGTAAATTATTAAAAATTTTATAATTTTAGAGATTTTAAACGTATATTTTTCCAAAGACATTGTTGCCATGGTAAGTCGAACACGGTTTATGCGATTATCATTTTGAAGTTTTAAAGTAATATTTTTATTTATATTTTGCATTGGAGGCTTTTGTATATTTAATCTTCTCCTTAAGAACAAAAAAAGAATTAAATTTTTGAAGAATATACAATTCCTATATTTAGATGTATCCAGTTTCACAAAATTAAAATTTTTTTAAAAATTCTCTAAATCGAAAATGGTAAGTATTAAATTAAATAAAAGGTCTATTTTATCTTAAACATTTTAGCAAAACTAAAAAATTGAGCCACTATGTAGGATTGCAATGATTATTTAGAATCATTATTATTTCAGTTTTTTTGTTATAATTTTGCATTTTAATTATTAAATTTTTTTCCAATATAAAAGACATTTGTGTTCTTTTTTAATTTTATGACGTTTAGAAGCATCCTATGTTTGATTGATTCGCTACGCCTCTATGACTCTTCAATTATGGGTGCGTTCAACAAAACAAATCTGAAGCGTCTGGAGGCTCTGCTGACACATTCTGTCTTTGTTATTTACTGAAATTGAACAAAGATAGAGTGAAGTAAGAGAGCACTCGACATCTCAGATTTGCTTTGTCGAACGCAGTAAATATAATGACTGGTCTTACGCTATTGATTGATCATTTTACCATTCTGTTTAATTTCTTCTAGTTTTTGATTGTACAACTTTCAAGTATTGTTGGTGCCCTCCTTTTTGGGAAATTCCTTATCTTTGACCCTTCCACCAGCACTGCACATCTGCATCCCGCACTGCGACAACTAGCGGCAACGGCGTCCATGATCGGCTGATATACCATCAGCTGATACATCAGCTGATACACTACTGATCCTCTCAGCTCTCTTCCTCTCACGCCGTAGCGTGAAGGCCAGAAACGTGCTGCACTTTGCTCCCCTTTCCCCTGTACCTTCGCTCGTCAATATTGTGGTGTGGTGTTGGATATTTCGCCTGTTTCGTCGTGGTCGTACGTACATGTTCGCGTGCTGATCGACATGGCGACGTCGGTGAGCGCGCTTGCTTGAGCTCGAGGCACGAGGCCCCCCCGCGAGGGCTGTCGTCTATCGATTATCCTATTGTCCTTTGCCTGCCGTCGCTGCCATAGACGAGTGATCCGTGGCGAATGAGAACTTGAGAAGCGCAGGGCCTGAGGCCTGAGGCCTGAGGAGTTGAGGTTGAGGACTGAGGAGCGTACGCTGACACGCTCGTGAGCCTCGTGAGCACTCGGCGATGCCGCCGTGTCGCGGCGCGGATTAACCTGTAGCCGCTCGACGTGAATTTCTGCTAGCCGATGATGGACGCGGACGAGATTCTATGCAGGGTTTTCGGCGCGAGTCCTCTCGCCGCCGAACGCACTGCCGCCGGTAGATCCAAGGATGATCATCTCGAACGATCCAGGTGGGAGCCCAGGTAGCAAGCTAACGTTACGTGTCATTTCGCTGTTAAAATATCTAAGTTGTCTGGGAAATTAGATCTTCAGAGGAAATTTGTTTCTCTGCAACAGTAGCTTTATTTTTTGATATTCTTGTAAAGAAAAAACTTTAAATGCCCTTCTATTCCATAACTTTTTATTCTTTTCTCATTTTTGCACTTTCAAAAGCTTTCAAAAAGTATATGACAGTATAGCTGAAGAAGTTTCTCATTTATCAGGTTTATGCCTGATTGTGTGTCAAAATAAATTCAAATGGAACATAACGTAAACTTATTATATACTTTTGTGTATTGTTTTAATTGTGTCTATTAAATTTTACTAGAAGTGCAACATGTGTTGTTAATTATTACAACAGTTAAGTCGTATATTTTGTTTCAGAACATTTCAGAATTTAATTTGGATAAATGAATACATTAGGAAATCCTTATTGAATCTGTATATTGATACATGGAATTCCGAGGATAATAGAGAAGGTCGTATAGGTCCCTATCTCGTCAGATTTGATGTATCCATGCATTATGGTCTCTGCATCGTTTCCCCTGACAGGCTAAGTGTCAATTCGCAGAGTAGTTTTAGCACGATGCGAGCTAATGCAGGGGCGTTCAAGGGGAAATGGATGTATGAGGTGCAACTTGGATCCAAAGGAGTGATGCAAGTGGGCTGGGGCACTGCTCAATGTAAATTTAATCAACAGTATGGCGTCGGTACGTTGAAACGTTATTCTGCGAAAGGAAACAGCAGTATTTGCTATACATTTTTGCAACAATTTCCAATTACTATCTTTTCATTAATATCATGAAAAAACTGGTGTGAAATTTAAAAGAAAGCTGAAATTATATTGCTTCCTTTTTAGGGGACACCCCAAACTCGTACGCTTATGATGGAAATCGTGTGCGGAAGTGGAACGTGAGTACTCATAAGTACGGTGAGGCCTGGTTAACAGGAGACATCATTGGTTGTGTCTTGAACATGGATGACGGAACGATAGATTTCTATAGGAACGGCAGGTGTCTAGGCAGAGCGTTCGAGAATGTGCCGACAGGCGCCGGACTTGCGTACTTTCCCACTGTTAGTCTGGCCTTCACTGAAAACCTAACGGCTAACTTTGGCTCCATACCGTTCAGATATCCTGTGGAGGATTACGAACCCCTGCAAGCACCGCCGATGGTGCAAGTCCGCCAAGCCATGCTTCTCTTTCAGTGGCTCTCGCAGGTGATCGAACTGTTGGAATACTCCAAGAATGTTGGCAAGCAAAACGTTCTCCTAGAAGATAAAACTATGAGCGCCCATGCCTTTCTCATGTGCCTAGCGAGATCCATCTTGAAACATATTGGCCCGTTGCTCACTGTTTCTTATGTCACTGAGACGGTTTTCGTGCCGTTTATGCAAACACTTTGCAATCTGAGCACCGACGATTCTACGACTACGACGAAATCCGCTTACTCGAATATTCGTAGTACGCAGTTTATTATCTGTTTGGATCTGCTATGGACTTTCCTGGAAGAACACGAGATCAAGATGTGCTTGGAGAGCACGGTGCTACATTTGTTGTCCGCCTTCCGACACGTTTCCCTGTTACTCGAATATCCGGATCAGTGCAAGAGTCTGATGCTGCTGACGAAAATCTGTCAGCACACTGTCACACGGCAATATTTTTTGCAATATCTGTTGTTCGATCGCGTGCGGTTTGCCAATTTTGTACACGTGAAACCACTCGACGAGGGCGGATTGACAGACGTGGTCGAGAAGGTCTGGTGGGAGACGAATCCCTTGGATCCGTCGATCGAAGGAAACAAGGCCAGTTATCTGTACGCCTGTGAGCGCATCAAAGCTGCTATATCCGGTATGATTAAATGCTTATGTCTTTTCAGACACTTTAGACTTTTTACCATTCTGAATTATAATTATTTATGTAAAATAATTTTCTTATAAATTTAGAGCATAATTAAGAATAAAGAATATTTTTTGTTATTTTCGCGTAATAAAAGGAATGTAATTGTGTATGTGTGAGGCGGGGGCGGGTATGTCTGTGCATAATCTTTAAAATAGTAAAATAAAAATTATATTTCATATTTTTAGAGGTAGAAGCGTTACAAGTTGAATTACTAGTCACATTATTAGATAATACTGATGGAACAACAAAGAGACCAACATCAAGGACTATATTTTTAAAAAAATTCAAACGTTTTGTTCAGGAGAATCTAATATCCAGTCGCGTAAGTACACTACACATTTAGAGTAAATGTGGAGACTTGTATACGGGAGTCGTCCGCGTAATTATCGAGCATTCAGTTAACAAACCTGCAGGCATTTTACCAATTCTGCAGACGCCCCTGCCGATCACATTATGTTGCTTTCACCGACTTCTGGTTGCATTCAGAATTTTATGGGATACTGAAATTGGGACAAGCCCTGTCTATATACCCTGCAGGTGATAAGGCATTACCGAGACATAAGGCATTATCAGATACTTACGAAAGGAATTGACTCTCTACTTTAGTAACGTAGAAACCTTAAATAAATTCAATATGTTTTTTTCTCTTATGTATATTATATTATGTCTCTTATATATATTATATTCTGAGATAATATTGAAATGCGCCTGAATGCTTGTATTGTTAATTGAGTTTGTTGCGTTTATTACGCATTTGTACATTTCATCTCAGGACTGTTTCTTTTTATTTTTTTTCTGGATATGTAAGCACATTTGCTTCGTACATTATTATTATTATTATTCGCAAATATTATTGAGCGACGTTTAATTTACGTAATAGCATTTCCTTATAAATTGGAATGGGCAGGGCGTTCTACGATGCATCGATCAATTACTCTGGAATCGACAGACTTGGTGGCGTAATAACCCACTTAAACAAGACATTCAGGAACGAATTGCTACGCCTCCTAGGTCCGGATCATGAGGTAATTGTTGCTATGGAACAGCAGCAGCAGCAACAACAACAACAACAGCAACAGCAGCGTACTACAACAGCAACAAATGAAGCGTCAAATAACACTTATGCCGCTGCTGTGGTCGGCGCGGCTGTGAGACCCCTAATCGACTTGCCCGTAGCTTTACCTGCGGCTATTTATCCTCGCTTACTTAACATCAACCCGCCCGCGACATCGGCAAGCCAAGGTAGTTCTACGATATTGGAGAGATTAGGATTTTTTTCGCATACTAGAGAAGATAGGACTCCAATACGTCACGGTCCTGTAGATCCAGCGATCTCGTTGATAGAATTATTAGATGGTATTATCTTATTCTATCATGTAGCGGCGAAGAAGCAGCTGGCCAAAGTGGCTAGTCTGCGTGATAGTATGTCCGCATACATTAACGCAATTGCCGACACCAAGGCGAGACTTGAGCATGTCGAGCAGGAAACGATCCCTGGTAAGGATTCCGACACGGAGGCGATACAAAGAGAACTGCTTCGTACGACGGACATATTTAGTAAGAAACTGTCGGAGCAAGCGAGACACATGGCATGGATTAGGGCTGCTGTGTACTCGGAGGAGAAGCAGGCGCAACTGGCCTGGCTGTTAAAAGTGGTCACATTGACCCTGCAAACCGCCAGCCAGCAGGGCAACATGTTCAGTTTTGTGCCCGATTTCTATTTGGAAACATTGTCCGATCTGAGTGTGAGCTTGCGTGCTCATATGCATCCCACTGCACCGATTGAGAATATTCCTGATTATCGAACAATGCTATGCAATGCGGCCGAGTTTCTATGCGATCACTTTCTCGATCCACGCATAGTGCACGTCAATTCTAAGGACGTGCTGATACTTGCGCTCGCCGGTTTTGTATCGAATCCATTGATGCTAGAGGCACTAGAGAATGTGCCGCGCGAGAGCAGAATAAAAATTGTCACGAATCTGTTAAAACCATACGAGAACAGAGCATGGGCCCAATCCAATTGGGTTCTGCTCAGATTTTGGCAGGGTAATGGTTTTGCCTTCCGATACGAAAAGAGTCCGCATCTTTCTAAAATCGGCACGAAGCAACAGGAATCTGTTTATCAGCTCATAAGTACGTTATTCTTTTTAAATATAAAGTTTAAACAAATTTTTATTATTAAACCTAAATTATATTAAAGTGTGACAAAAGTAATTTTATGTGCAAAATGTTGAATAATGTCTAACATAATTTTTTTCGTAAAGTTTAGATTTTATTTCGATGTATTTCTTCATTTGCTATATGCGTTTCAGAACCGTGTCCATCGGTAATATATCAAGCACATGTAAGAGACGTATTGTTGGGCAATTCGCAGGCGACTACGCAATTCTTAAATTCCTTATTGAACCAATTGAATTGGGCATTCTCCGAGTTTATCGGCATGGTGCAGGAAATTCACAATGTATCATCGAGGCCGGAACGAGTGTTTATTGAGTCAAGACAATTAAAGATCTGTGCCACCTGCTTCGATCTGGCTATCTCGTTGCTTCGCGTATTAGAGATGATTTCCTTGGTAGCCCGAGATGTTTTCAGCGATCCTACGCAATATTCTAGTGAAATCCTACTGGCCAGACTGTGTCAAGTGAGTGAAAAAATATTATTTCGCAATCGAGCCTTCAAATTGTACGATCACATCGTCGTTTTTCAGTTACTCTGCCAAGTGTTAAATAGGATGAGTTCGCAAACTAACTGTTTTCAACATGTGATGCTACTAGAAATACCAGATTTAGAATCCATAGATCACTTTCCTATATTAGCTGCCGTTATCGGTATTCTGCTGGCTCTGCTTGAAAAAGAAATGAAAGATTTTGCAGGTATTTGTGAGAAAGTTGCAAGCAACGGATATTTAAAATTATCTCAATAACCGTGTTTTTCATTATTAGCAAAATCGAAAATTGAAGTACCCAGAATTACACGAAGTTTATTAACAGAACCGAGCTTCCAGATCAGTTCTTTGCATTTCGTTTTGGGCGACACAAAATTGAAAAATACAAAGACAAAAAATGTGAAACCTTTCTCATTGTTGAACTGTAAGTATTTCGTGAGTTACACCCGATTGTATGTAGTAATTATTATATACATTATATATATATATATATATATATATATATATATATAAAATTATAATTTTTTAAATTAATTTTTTTGTAGATCAAGAAGATGTAACGACGGAGGAAATTAATCGAGTAAAGCAGATGATAACGTATCTCGAAACTTGTCATATACTTCTACCCGATACCAAATTAATAAGTGACGATGACAACGCTTGTACCATTTGCTATGCGTTTCCAATTACCGTTATATTTAAACCATGCAATCATCAAACATGTCGCACCTGCATAGATCGCCATCTGCTCAACACCAGGGAATGTTTCTTCTGTAAAATGATCATAGAAAAGGTCGAGGATCTAAGCGGGAACACATTGCATGATTTTACTAGCGAATTTTCAATTACAAGATCAACCTCTTGATCCAATGATAAGATTGTTTTGCAAATTGCATATACTGTATTAAAGATTTGTTAAATTTTCTCAACATATGTATTGAGTCACGACAAAACTGCCTCATATAATTTTCATTGTATAATAAAAAAAACTTCTATAAGAGTAAAAGAGAAAGCTAATTGAGTGAAACAAAATAAATTGTATAAAGTATCACAAAGTTTTTTATTTTTATACATTCACAAATTAACATACCAATATGTACTATATTGAGCACATGCTCAATTGGCGATGGAAGACATCAAAAGTATAAAAAAATTACTTTTACGCCATTTCGCACGCAAATGAATTGATTGATAAAATTGACAAAATTTTACACATGTATACATTATTTCTCAGTCTTTTCCTGACATTTGAACTATATAATATATCTTTCTATCTCAACGTAACGTTAAAGATAAAGTAAAACATTGCTGAATTGCAAAACAGCTTTTCCAGTCTTATTCAAATCGAATTGCATGTGAGATCTATAGAGAGCATGGCACGTCATTGATGGATCGTTACCAACGATAAGGTAAATCTCTCAATTTCTCAGTGTCTAATGTATAATATATCTCGAGTGTTGTTCGAATGTAGACACAGTCAAACGCACAAACTCTCTCTAAGTCTAAGTTGTCTGAAGCTGGTAACCAATGGCGGTTTAGTCGGAGTTTGTAAATTTTGAAGAGCCTCCATAAACACAACACCACACACGAAGGCTCCAAGTGCAGTCAGGAAGATCGCGAAGACGATCAACAGACGATCTTTATTCAAGTACAGTTCTGGGTCTTTAAGAAATACGCTTTGTAGGAGACAGATGCCCGGTAGCACGAAAATAAACATTGCAGAGAGTGATCCCAATAGATTAATGACTGGTGAGATATCTGGCACAAGAATGGCGATAACCAACGACAGAACAAACCATATCAACGTGACGATGACGCGAACGCCAATTCGATCGAGGCTCACGTCGAAGATACCGAGAAGTGCATCTCGGCCGCAATACAGCACGATGGGATAAGTAGTGAAGTTCTTGACTGCGATTGCGATTATCGCCACGGTCACCGTGGTACTCTTATCGGTGTAGCCTTGTAAAATATCGCTCGGGACTTTGCCGCTGCCGAACGTAGCATAGCCGAAATAGCCGACGACGCTGTACATGACGTAGCAAATCAGCATGCTGACGACGGCACATACACTGAACTTGCGCAGATTGCGATCTCTCATACAGGCATAGGTCGGTATCGCTGTCATATGACTCTGTAAAAAAATGTACATGAAATATGTACACATCTATATTAACTGAGATGGTATAATAATGCGCGCGCGCGCGCGCGCGCGTGTGTGTGTGTGTGTGTGTGTGTGAGTGAGTGACAGATTGTAAAATTATTAATATAAAATATGTAATCTGATTGTATAGTATTTAATTAATGATAATCATATTTTTAATCAAAAGGTAATATAGATTATATTATTCAGATTAAAAATATTCTTCAGCTGAAAAAATAGAAGAAAGTCACACAATTTTTTTTCAAAATAATAATAATGAACAAAATTTAAACAAGAAAAACAATAAATTAGATATTTAGAAATATTCTTACACTGATGATAAGTGTTTGTGTGGAAAAAAACTGAAAAATAATTATTTATAATCATGATTTAAAAATGTAGCAACAAGCAATTTTACAACATTTTCACTAGTGTAAAGTCATATTTAAAGAGATTTTTTAAATTTATAAGCATTTCATACTTTTACACGAAAACATAATAAAATTTACTTTTTTTAAATTCTCAAATATTCTTTATATATAAACTTCATTTTTTACAAATATAGTTTCCCAAAATTTTTATATTTTGTATTTAAAACTTTTTCTGATATAACTTAGTGCTATTTTAAAACTCAATGCATTATTTTGTTACTTAAAGAAAACTATACAGTTAATAAGTTTGAAAAAAATTCAGAAATATCTATTATATTGATTATAAATGTATTCTCATCAAGTTCTTATATTATGTAAATGTAAAGACAGGAGTAAAATGCTTAAAATTTGCTTAAAACTTTATGTACCTGATAAGCGAAACAAATGATGGGTATTATCTGCAGAACCTCGTATTCGTTATCTGGCCAGATTTTTATAGGTGATACAATGTTATTTTGCTCGTCAAACTTTTTGTAAATAATCAACCATACGACATACACAATAGTTATGCAACCAATAGTACTTGCATAACTTAGAACATCTAATCTTTTAAAAAAGCACAAAGGCAGGATGAATATACTGCAAGATAAAGTTGTTACAAATGGCCTGGATAAGTACCTAAAAATTCAAAGATTTTCTTTATTGAAATAATGGTATAATCTGTTTTTTATTTTTTTTAATTATAATAATTACCACATATGACAATAGTCGAGACCATAATATGTGGCAAATACTCTGTCAAACTGATCGCCAACGATTATTAGAAAGGTTAAGCAGCAGCCAAAGCTGTAAATAGTCACGCAGACTCCGCAGAAGGCAAGCGACTTGGATCCGCATAATTCAGCAAATGTGTCCTGCATAGTATCAGTGCCTGTACTATTGCTACAGCTAGCCAATATCACCAGAGCAGCTGTGATCAGTATAAGAAAGCCAAGCTGTGCCACGACAGAGGTTCCTACCCCACCAGCCTTGTCAAAGGCCTGAGGAAAATTCAACAATCCTGCTCCCAATGTGGTGTTCACAATCAAAAAAATTGTCCCCAAAATACCAGCACCTGTAACAATGTATACAACAGAGTGTATACAATATCTAAGATATCTACTTACTTTATCTCACTACAATATTAACTTTCATACTTCGCAATTGATTCATAATCTTAAATATTATTATATAAACTGAGCAAAATGTTCAAGTTCTATTTTCAATTTGATTAGCTTATCTTAACTAATTAAAAGTTTAAAAAGAATACTAATTCAATTAACTAATTTCTGCTACTACTCTATTAAAAGCAATTATTTGTAATTATCTCAGATAATGTTTCTCGAAATATTTACAAGCTAACAGCTCGTCTTACATGATGTAACATCATTTTTATCTGTGTTACCTCTTCGAGATTCATTGTTAGACGCATGCAAAGGACTTGGTCCATTTGACAGGAGTAGATTATTAGTGAAAAGTGGTTCAGGATCACCCATTAGATGATGATGATCCATGCTTGATGCACGATCGCTATGAATCAAACTGATGATGAGTATGATGCTTTGTTGTGTGACGGACAATTCTCCTTCTCCACCTTCCAAGGAGCAAAGTTTACGAATGCTTCATCACGTTCACGAACTAAAGGTCAGAATCGATTTAAAAGAAAAGGCACAAACTTAGTGTGTAAGCAAAATGTGTTTTTCGTTTTGTGACACACGTTTAATCAGGTGTGACGCGTGACTAGACATTATACGCCTATTTGCTGTTTACGCCTATATGCTCATATGATATAAGTCCTCTGCTGCATTCAACATTGTATCGTTCAACTCATGAGAAAACTAAACAGAGGGCGTTCATTTGTGTGTGATCCAGATAATTTTTTTTATCTCTAAATTATTTATTGTAAATAGATACAACAGGGATAAACCTTTCTGCTGATGAAAATTTTTCTTTAAATTTCTTTACAATTTTTCAGAACTTATATATATAAATATTTCAAAATTTCTGTATAATTTTATCTTATAAAAGATCAAAGGTATTTTCAAATCAACATTAGATTTTTCTCGTATAAAATGGTAAAATTAAATAAAATTAATCTTATAAAAAGACTTTTATAAGATCAATTGTCAGAAACCAATGTGAAAGCTGAGAAATGCTGTACTATATTATCTTTTTCCAAGAATTTTTATGATATTTTAAGCATCATCTTGAGTAGCACACAATTTTCATTATATATTTAATTATTAATTAAATTAATCTTTCTTGCAATATGTATTATATACAATAAAAAAAATTATTTTCTTACACAGCATATTAAAAAAATATTTGTTAAATTGTGTTATCTAACTTGGTGGTACTTCTAGGTAATTTTTAATTTATTAATTCTTTCTGGTCATATTTCGATATTTATTGATAATTTGCAATTTTAGACTGCAAAGGAATTTCGTTTTTACGTCGTTGTTCCTTTCTAGTGACTAATCAGGTTCAGTAGAAATTAAGAGACATCTCTACGCAATGTATGTATATGGTTAGGTGCACTCACTCAACTTTTTTTCTGGCAATATATACTGGATGTTTGTGCCTTAATTCCTAGCTGAATTTTCTGTACTAATGTGAAAAATGTGCATTCAATTAACATTTAGATATTACAATTCTGTACTACTTCATGGGAAATAATATTAATATTCTAATATTTTTTTCTAATTTTTAAATTATCTTTTCAACATTTTAATAATTGAATTGACTATGAATGTAAAAAGCGCATTTCTTTAATTAATAAAATATTACTCTTATTCCACTCATACTTTTTATAAATTTTTTTTTATAACTTTGTTTATCAGATTTACAACTTATATAAAATATACAAAATTTGTGCAAGATCTCTAGATCTTGAATAGAGTTTCAGTTAATAATGGACTCGTCAAACAATAAGTTATTTCGAATATACGGCAAAAATTTAAAATTGTTTTCATTCAAAATTGAAAAATTCTTAAAGATCTCGAATAAATTCTTGAAAAATTTTTAAAACAAGGATTCGGATGTTCATTATTAGCTTCACTAAAATCATTATATTGAATATTTTCTTTGTAAAATTAATTTAACAATCGTCTAAGAAATAAAATTTATGCCTGCGGTATACTCGTATGTATTTGGAGGCCATGCATATCCTTAATCTCTTCCTTGAGAATCTGTAATAAAATAGATTGGTTAATATAATTGATATCTAATTGATTTAAAAAGGTTCTTTAGTTTAAAAAAAGTGAAATCATGTGATATTTTATTCATGTATATCTTCTTAACACAGAAACTTTGGCATCTTCAAATTAATCTTTAAGTAATAAATAATGAACAAAAACCCAAACAATAAAAATAATTTATTAAAAAACACTTTCTTTAATAATATCGATGATATTAATATTGATAGAGAAAAATAAAAGATAAATGATTTATAAGACTCAATGTTATAAAAAGTTGTTATTTTAAAGAAAACTATATAATCTAAAAATTTGAAAATTCAGAAATACCTATAAATAAATCATAGACTTGTTCTCACAATTTGATCAGAGGTTTTTATTGTACATTATGTAAAAAGATTGGAGAAATTCCTTAATAGCTTCTCTGGAAAAAATCGTTTTACCTCATTGATGATTCGATGTTGCTTCAATGTATTCATTCCCTTGAATTCTGAAGCAATGATGTTTATGTCAAACATGGCTCCACATCCTCCTAAAATATAATTTTAATTGCATCAATGCTATAAATTATTCAAAAAACTTTTCCCTGTAAAACATCATTATAAAATAATAGCTACCTGACACATCAGTAACTTCAATCAGTTGAGCTTGCGGAAACTTATTCCTCAAGATGGATATAATTTTCTGCTCAGTATGCTTACCCGCAAGTTTACTGTTAGATCCACTCCACAGCCGAGATAGCAGCTGCAACAATTTGATTTTATTCATCTTTGTGGTTATAGTTCTCTTTAGTTTCATCAGTTATCTGTAGCATATAAATATTGCTCCAGGAACAAAAGTGGCTTTGAATGAAGAAATGAATTTTATTAAATGCCAACTTGAATTATATATTTATTTATATTTTTTATAACAAAGATGTATATAAAAAAAGAATGTATATATTTTCTTTCATTTATCAGAAAAATATTCTTTGTATTTAAATGTCAATTTAATAACCTAGAGATTATATTTAATATTTAAATTTACAATATAAATTTAATATGTAAATTTATATCTATTATACATTATGTTTTACATTATGTTATATATAAGAATATTTAGTAATAAATATTTATTATTTTATAAGACAAATTATATTAAAATCTAAAATGTTGCACAGAACAATCCTGATAGTTGGATTAATTGCCGACTGAGATACCGTAAAGGAGAATTGTGCTAATACGTGCTGTCGGCTTACCAATGCACTGCGTGAGTTCGATGCGAACACATGTCGAAACATAATCGAATGAATCGTAATAAACTCGTCACGTGTTTATTTTTTCTTGTCCAAAATATCCTATTTCCTTGTCGAAAACAATTGTGAAAATATCATCGACAATAAATACTACCGCCGGCCGAACTTGCTCGAACTTGACCTAACCTTACTTGCACACGTTAAGTTAAAGTTGCGTGTTGTGTTGTGTACCTATGTATAAGGAGCTGACGTTATACCGTTTTGTGTATGTGAGATTCTGTGATTTTGATTTCTCATTAGCAAGATTGAAAGAAAAGTAATTTTTCAAACCGTAAATCAAACACAAATCTGATGGCTTGGAATATTCTCAGATGTATTATTAGGTCATCAAGGAATACTTTCCAAAACAGGTATAGGGAGTATTTTATAACGTGTCTAATTATATGAGATAAGTCTATTTTTATTTTAAATTTGGTTATGAGATTAAAAAAAATCTTTTATGATGCTAAAATTTGTTAATATCATTGTGAATAATCTTCTTTCAGCAAGGTTCAAACAGGAAATGTAAATATAAATAAGTAATAAATATAAAATTTTTATAAAAACCAAATAAATTAAGAGATTCTTTATATTTTCATTTAAATAGGTCCTCCAACATTAATCAAAACTTATAATTTTGTTCCTATTCTAAATCTGAAGCAAAATTATCATTTATAATATATATTTACAATTAATAGTTTAAAGATGATAAGTTTCTTTTTGTTTCCTGAAAATTAACTTGTTTGATTTTTGTAGTAAACTTTTCATGTTTTGTTCAGTTTCTCATTTATTATGCTATATGTTTTACCTATTAAAATACATGGATTGAATACAAAAATGTTCTCTACTTTATACTACATAAATATATTATGTAAAAGTGTCTGTTTAGCTAAGAATACAAGGAAATAAGAATTTATTATTGCAGGTTGTTCAAAAATACTGTACATATCAATAAAATTGCTAGATCAATGTCAACAATAGATTCTAAGGAAATTGAACATTTTTCTACTTTCAAAAATGACTGGTGGGATAAAAACGGCCTACATTCTGATCTTCATCTATACGCTCCAATTAGAGTAAAATTTGTGAGGGATGGATTGGCGAATGCTGGAATGCAAATATTGAATCCAGCTTTTCCACTGGAAGGCGTCAAGATTGTAGATGTTGGCTGTGGTGGAGGTATATTGACTGAGCGTCTAGCTCGAATAGGAGCACAAGTGACTGGAATAGATCCATCCGCAGAATTAATAAACGTTGCTAATGAGCATGCAAAATTGGATCCTGATGTAGCGGAGCGATTGAATTACATTTATACAACAGTGGAAGACTTTTCCCGAAAGAAGGGCGAGTCATACGATGCTGCTGTAGTTTCTGAGGTTTTGGAGCATGTAAACAATCCGCAACTATTTTTAAAGGTACATTGTATATTATAATAAGAATTATAAAACTATTGAATATAAAATATAAAATTAAATCTTTTACGTGAATATTCTTTACAGAAATGCGTGAAAATGATAAAACCTGGTGGATCAATTTTTATAACAACGGAAAACAGAACTCTAGCTGCTTGGTCTTTTATTATAGCGACAGAATACATTTTCAGAAGAATACCTCTTGGTACTCACGAATGGAATAAATTTATCTCTCCCCATGAAGTTCAACGTATATTGGACGATTGTAAATTTAATCTCTGTTATCAATTCTAAAAGAAAATAACTCAAAAGAATTTTGTTGAAGATAATGTCTGTGTATAGCTAACAATTATTATACAAGCGCTTCCATATATTAGTTTTTTAAAACTTTTTTGTAGGTAACTGTAGAACAAGATTAATTCATGGGATGAAAATGAATCCATTATTATCCCATTCAAAACAATGGACTTGGTCGTCGTGCACAGCAATTTTTTATGGGCTTCATGCAATCAAGCAAAAAGAAATAGTCATGTAGTTTTAAAAAATTCAATTCTATTCTTAAACGCGTGAATCATATTATTGTTTGCCTCGTTATAGTTGTAATAATCATAATTGAGATGTTAAGGATTCTTATGCTTTTAGAATTTACACAAAAAATGTATAAATAAAGAGAATGACATTCCGTAAAGTAAAATTGAAATAAAATTAAGTTTGATGAAATCAGTTTCATTAAACTTTGTTTTTTGGTCATTTTTGTTCTGGTTTTCTTACAAGTTTAGTCATCGATTGCTTAGAAACTAAATATTATAACTCCTACTGATTGTCTATCGTTTGCAGTATTCGTTTTACGACAAAACTTGCCATCAAAAGAGTTTATCTATGTCAATGCTTTTATTTATACAATTTATTTTCCATATTAATATTTTGAGCTATGGATACTGTTAATTGAAAATTGTAAAACAGGATGAATCGATTATTATAACGATAATATGATAAACAAAACTGATATCTTTACTGCCTATTGTACAATCGAATACACTTTCAGATGTATTCCTTTTGCTACTCATTAATGGAATAAATTTATGGCTCTGTATCAAGTTCAACATATGTTGAACAGTTGTAAATTTTTATTTTTGTTAAATCTAGAAAAAAAAGTATTTTGTTGTAAAGATGATAATATAATAAGCTATCACAATTGTTTATACAAGTGCTTTTGTGTTGCGAATTTCTTTTTTCTTTTTTAGATGGCTGCGCAGCAAAAATTGATCTACGGTATAAAATTTAATGCACTGTCAAAACAATAGTCTTGATCTACTTCTATATTTTATGAAAGAAAAAAATCATATGTATGTTCGACATGTAACATTTAACAAGTGCAATTTCTAGTTATAAAGTGCAATATATTTTTTAATATTTATACTATAAATATAATTGATGTTAACGCTTTTTATATAACAGCCTATAAACGCTTTTTATGTAAAGGTCAATAAACATATGTGTGTAAAAAGAAATACATATTTTATTGTAGACTTAATTATATTCAATATATATCTTGCGACAATACGATTCTATGCTGATAGAAAAGGATGTACCACATTGCCGATAGAGACAATATCGTATATTTCCGTTCAATAACTTTCTGTAATATCACACGTATATTCGTCTAACAACCGTATGGATCACAAGTAAAAAGGCATTAAGCATAGAAGTCAAGAAAATTTTACTGAATTATTTGCAAAGTTTTTTCAGACCTAGCACCTAACGGTAACTTCATCGAGAAGACAATCGACATTTATTTTGCTTCAGCAAATCCCACTCGGTTTTTCTCCATATCGAATTCGGTATAGTACCGACCAATAAATACATCACCCAAAATCCATAATGGTTTAGGCATATCCATACCTTGGAAGCCACTCAAACATATCATTTGACCAAGTTGTTTGACCTATGGAAAATTAAACATGGCGTGATATTCTTGTTCTAAAGTGATTTAATTTAATTATGTGATTGTGATACTTACCTGAAGGATATAATCTTTGCCTTCGAGACAGAATTTCTTACCACCCAGGATGAAACAGACTTTGGGTAGTTTATCAATAGTGTTGCAATTCACCTTTGGAAAGGATGATTAATGTTAGTAATCCATATTGGCAATTCGTAACATTTATTGATTTATTTAATACTGCCTACTATTGCAAAAGCTAGTATTGCAAAAAATATGATCGATTACTTACTATTCCTTCTCCATTCATAACAGTAGCTCCCATAGCTTTGTTAATAACTGCGATCTCTGCTGTTGGCCCAGCTATCAGAGACGTACCCGTATCGGCGATAGCTTGACAACCTTTTGAACAGACGGTACGACCCGCTACTTCGACCCTGGAATGTGACAGCGTCAACAATTTTCTAATGTACGATCTGTGACATATAATATAATTTAAGAAATAATCACCAATCCATTTTAAATTGCCAGTATCCTTTCCTGGTAACATCAAGATACGTGAAATCACCAACATAATGATCAGGATCAGAACCACCTAATAACATTTCACCACCCTCTGGGGCTGAGGGATCTCTGTGAGATTAATATTGTATATTTTTTACAATTAATATTGTATATTATAATATAAAAAGACTACTTGATTAAAGAAACATTTTTAGAGATACATGATGTGCATATGGGAAGAAAATATATACCGATTTAAATAGAAACTAAAAACAGCTTGTGGCACCAGGTTCTGTTTGACCATGTTATAAAAGACGGGAGTCACTCCGTCAACGGATATTGTGGCATAGCCCATCCCCAGGATACCGTCGAATTTCGCTGCAACGAAGGTAAATCCGGGTTCATTCACCGCTTCTGCGAACGTTTGATGCTTAACATTGAGGCCAGCAACCTGTGAAAGGATTGATATTATCAATAAAATATTACCGCATATGTTTTTATCAGAGGATAGTAACAATCTATGTTTTTTATAGAAATTTTTGTAGACTATGACTACTAATTGGAATTATATTGAGCTGTTTGCTCGACAATGACTCACGGATACTACATCAGTAGATAAGAATCCAGACAGACTCCCAGTACCATATTGAATGGCAAACAAAGTACCATTCTCTTGATACGTGCGGGATTTACTGCTATCATACTTATTATGTAACCCTACAAAAGATAGTAATCAAAACGGAATTAGTTGATATTAGAAATAGGAGTTCTTTATTAATTTAATTGTATAATCAGCAGCAGTTCAAATCATTAGCTATATTTATATTTATATTCTTTGCTTTAACATGTAAGCTATCTTGTGTTAGAGGTCATTTCTATCTTTAAAGTAAGAGTGATAAATCACATAAACCAGAGTGCAAGTAATTGTGGAATTTGGCTCCATAATATTTATCCTACCAGTAATTTTCATTTTTGAAACTGCCCTGTTAAAAAATTCAAAGATTTTATTTTAAATATGTGGATATAGAATATAATTCAAATGGAACATAATTCTTCAGCATTATTTCTATTCTACATTTTCACTTGATATTAATTATTACAAAAGAAAAAAAGTTGAGGTTATTTCAATGTTAAAAGTATATAATATTATTAAATATATTATATACTTTAATATAAACTATATAAAGTATATACTATTAAATACAATTTATGCACATATAATGAATGTATTAAAGACAAATATAGTGATAATGTGAGTTTACTTACAGCAAGCAACGTTGAGAACTGAGCATTTTTTAGATGGTACCCAGAGATTCGAGGAACCAGTGTCGAAAATTACTTTAAATTTTTGCGGCGGGGTTCCAATCATAATTTCTCCATAGTATTGAGCATCAAGATAATTGCTTAGAGGTTCTGGTGTCGTACTAGTAGATAGGGCCAAGCGAACCTGTGTGAGATCAGTGCCAACCTCTCTCAAAGTATTTCGAATGGTCTCTGTTCTTTGTAACGGAATTCTTAAAGAAACATAAAAAACATTTCATTATTGCGTGGGAGTATGTGTGTATGTATGTGTGTATATGTGTATAAAACATGTATTTGCTATATGGAGATATTTATATATAAGAGATATACATATACGCATATCTTGTATATAAATATCTCAACTGATGCAAGCAGAACTCCTTTGAAAAACAATGAGTCATGAAACCGCCATGTAAGTTTAGTGCTTTGTTCTTGTCTTGCTTGTGCAATGCAAGTATATAAAAAAATGTATCAATACATAGTTATTAAGGTTTAATTATACAAAATTAAATCTTTAATTAGATTGAGTCTTTCTAAATTATGATTCATGCATATTTAAGTATATTGCTTAATTTATAATCTAATTTTAAGTAAAAACTTATCTCAACAAAGTTTTCCTTTGTTAACTGTGTATTCAATTTTATATGGAGGAAACGACCCGACTTGACTAAAGTTATAAAATAAACAAATAGTAACTAGGTAAAAATTGGCTCACTGCCACCTATGTTTGTCTATCAAGTCTATCAACAAATTTAAAATAAAACGAAATCTAGATAGCTTAAATACGAGCTGCTGCTATGAGTGCATGACTCGCTAATCTTGTTTAAGACGTCATAAAGAAGATAAAAGGCGCAAGTCTCAAAGGTAATCTTTGAAATCATCTCTTTGTCTGGACGCTTTAATCCAACAGGAAAAACACGTTGATCCACGTATTTGATTCAATGATCGTTGAGGTTATTTATCACAAATACTGCGCCGATTCCAAGAAGTTGGTACGATCTTAATTAGTACGACGTTAATTAGTACTTATTGCGCGGATACAAATAATCGTGATGTTCTCTCACCTTTGTAAAGCATCGCCCAGTACGACGAGTGCCGCAATCGCGACGAAGAGTCGAAACATGTTTTTTCCAAACTCTCTCTGTTAAGAATCAAATGCTCGTGGTCGAGGAGATCTCCTGCCTCAGGGGGTGTCGTAATCTCCCCTATGAGACTACGAACCTGGACGCCCTGGACTCCGGAACACGCAACGGGGACGGGGGATTGGGGGAAGAAGCCGATTGACAACAATTACTGTCTCTCCCTCTCTCTTTCTCTCTTGCCAATGTTGCATATCAACGAACGGCGGCGCCATATATATATACGAACGAGCGCGTCTGCGCGCAGCAAGGAAATAGCGATGCGACGACGCGCGGCGATGAGCGATGATGACGCGCGAGCGTTCAAAAAGCAGCCTCAAAATTTTTCATTAATCAACTTTAAAATTATCGCATTAGTTTGCGTATGCGCATATTTCATTTCAACGCGCATGCACGATATATTTAAATAAATTCAATGATTAATGAGAAAGCGATGGGAAATTGCGAAAGTACTCAGCGTTGTTTATGTCAATAGGATAGGACAAATGACGTACGGTGCATCGATTGCAAATGATATCCAGTCCGAACTTGGACGTTAATTATCGGCGGTATCAAAGTAACGAGACATAGAAGCGTCGTTCAAGGCCAGGGCGCTGAGAAAATTATGCAAAAATTCAATATTAGTGACATGCAGAAATTTACAGTTTGCCGATAAGGCAAGATTGGAGTCTGCTTATCGAACGTGTGCGCTTGAATTTTAATAAGACTGACAAAGACAAAGATATGTAGAACACTGATATTTTCTTGTTCGTCTACAAAGCTCTTTTTATTTTGGTATACGCGGTATGGTAGTTTTATATCTATCGATAAAACCGGTAGTTTTGCTTTGAAATTTCTATGCCGTACTAGTACGCCTTTCTTTTTTATCCATGTATATCTATTCGTTTCTATTTTCTTTTTTATCTCCTTCGTTGTTTCAGAAAATATATACGTTTGGCGTCTTGTTTACCATTTCGAAACGCTATCTTGCTCTTCACGTGGCTTCGAATATAATTACATTGCATACGCTTAACAATTAATTTGATGTGCTTAAAATTGTTATTAGGATCGAATACTAACAATTTAAAAGTTAATGAAGCTAAATATAATTAACAATTTTTAATTTAATTTAATTTAAGTAATTTTTAACTTTTAATTGTTTTTAAAATAAATATACGGTTTATAATATATAAATTTAATTTACAAATAAAATATTAAATTTATTTAATAATTCTTATTGTAATTATGTGTTTTGTTATTTAGAGTAATCTAAAAAATTATGAATCTTAATTTTATACAATAAAGTAGTACTTTCCAAAATTAATTTTTAATTTATAACTTAATTTAATGTTAACTCAATTTTACATTAATCCTTTTATGCACAGACTTAGAGGAGATAAATTAATTCTGGTGTAAAGAAAATACAGTTAATTGTTTTTAAAAAAGAAGATATGTAAGTGCATGTATATTGCAAATTGTACAAATTGTAACTTGTACAAATTGTTTTCTTTATACCAATTGATTCCTTGTGTTAAAAATAAAATTATATGTTTTTTTACATAATATATGGTTCTTCTTATTATTATCTTTACATAAAAACGTTAAAAAAATAGAGTTAGTAAGAAATCAATAGCGTTATTCTGCTATTGATTTCTTACTCTATTTTTTAACGTTTTTATGTAAAGATAATAATAAGAAGAACCATATATTATGTAAAAAAACATATAATTTTATTTTTAAAAATGGCAATGACTTTTATGCAATTTTGCAAAGTTGATTTATTTAAAAATTGATTTTATCATTATTTATTCTTTTTCAGAAATTTGACCATACAACTTTGATCTGAAACGAGTTTTTTCTAGTGATCTAGAGTGTGTTTAAGAAATTCAGGAAATTTTTGGAAATTGAAATGAATTATTCTGTGCATCTTTTTAAACAAATATATGTATATGTATAATAGATACACGAGTAAGAAAATTAGAGTACATTAAAAATTGAATATATATATATATATAAATATAGAATATATATATAGAAAGTAATAGAATATGTTAAAATACATATTAAAGCGTGCGGAATATATTTGAAATGTCTATATTGTGCTAAAACCTGCACAGAAACTTTTTTAATCGTTAAAATTGGTATTCATAATTGCATCTCATGTTAAGACCGCGCACTAGCGCCAACTGAGAAAATAAATGTAAATTACAAAGCTACTTCTCTGCACTGTCAGTACATAAATTGTAGTGTATAATATGTTATGCATGTGAAATTGTTGATAAACTATTATTTTGTTTATGTCCCTACTATGTTCATTATATTTTATTCTATTAGTAAATTGCTATTCGATTGTATTCGTGCTATATTCCCAAACTTAAATTTAAAAAAATATGCATTATATACTGTACGTATTGTGTATATGTATACATATTATTGTCTAATATTTTTAATATTATACATATACAACATATACAGTAAAATATTGTACATACATAAAGTTAAGTATGATAGTTCTAATAAAAAATTTTGATGAAATTTCGGTAAAATTTTGTTGAATTTTATGTTTATTCTGGATTATTTTAGTTTCATTAAAATGTGATTTCACCATTTATCAATAATTCAAAAAATTAGTTTTTATAATGTTTTAATTGTCACAGACATGTTGTTATAGACAAATTCTGTATGTTTCATAGGTAATTAGCATTAATTGTTTTTTATCTCTTTTACTTTCTCCTTGTTTTGTTTCTTTTAACGATATTGATAATGTTAATATTATTAAAAAAATATTTTTTTTTATGGAAATATATTTTTCTTTTATATAAGCTACTTTTTAATACATTTGAAAAAACATAAATTAAAATTTATATTTCTACAAATAACTATTAAAAAAATTTATTTATTTAACATTTATTAAGTTAGAAGTTATAATATAAACTTGTTAATTATAGTTATTACTATTAAATCTTAAACGCATCTAATAAATTGACATTTTGCATTGGTTGTATGATCAAATGATAAACTGAAACAGCAGTAGTATAGATTTACAATTATCTATAGATACAATTGATGTCTCTCTAAATTGTGATATACTTATCCGCAACAATCTTTGCGATATCCGCATGTGTTACTTATATCACAGATGCGAATTGATTCTTTCTCTTTTTGTCGCGCAAGTCGGTCAAAGAATGTCCGATTCGGTAATTTGCTATTCGCTTACAGACGTCGCGAAGTGCAACGGCAAGAATGGAACAAGAACATGGATCGTGATCTACGATAACGTTTATGATGTAACGGATTATATGCAACAGGTACACATGCATAAAATTTTAAATTACATATTTTTTTCAAACAAAATTATGTATTATTTTACATAAATCCAATTATCTCATCTATGCATGATAGTATTAAAATGAAGTCAAAAAGTACAATAAATATTTTGTAATATTGTTTTATAATAAAATATATCAAAATAAAATTCAAGAAATTTTACATATTTATTTTTTTCATAACTTTATTTGATTGGTTTTACATACAAAATAATTAGAAGAATTAAATCATATAATAAGAATTTAACTTACTTAAATTTTATCTAAAAAATCTAAAAGATATCGGCAATGTTAATATCATAGAAAATTACAAGTTATAGAAAAAATATAATATTAGTATATAATAATGTATTTCAATATAGTAAACATAATATAATAATATGATAATTATATGTTTAAAAAAATATAAAACAAACTTAAAAATATAAAACAAGTTTATAGAAGAATCAATATTATTAATTTATACTCATTTTCATCTGTGATCGATAATACTGTTTTTAAGACATTTTAGCAATACAAAAATTTACAGAACATATAGAATGTTATTAAAGTCATTATACAATCAAGAAAAGAGGTAATTCTTTTGAAGGAAACAATAAAGTTAAATTAATATTAATAAGTTAATTAAAACAATTAAAATTAAAGATAGATAATAAATTACTTCTATATCAGATTTAAAAAAAATCTACTTTTATGTATGAGGTTCAAAAGATTGTGTAAAATTAGATAATAATATTCTTTATCTTACATTTCATGCTTAAATTTTTGATCTTTAACGTGACCTTGCGCGATATGTACAATAGCAGCTATCTAAAAATATAACAAGAACAATAGAATAGTTTTTCTCAAAAAATACAATTAAAGAAAATAAATTATTAAAATACTATTTTATTTAATTCTTAAAATAATTTTTTGATTTATATTTCTCTCTTTCTCTCTCAATAAACTCTATTTTAAAACACGTTTGACAATTTGTAACGAAAGGTACAATACAGATTTATTCTGATTCGACAAAGAGAAAAGAACCATTACCTACTAGAATTTTAATCATATCTTATATTATATATAATTATGTAGAATAATCTAATATTACATACACATATATATATAATAATAGCATCCCGGTGGTCCAGAATTAATCGAGGAATATGCGGGAAAAGATGCAACGAGTGGATTTGATGATTTCGGACACTCTTTAGATGCCACGAAGATGCTAAAAAAGTATTTAATTGGCGAACTTAAAGATGTAAGCATGAGTTAAAATTACTTAACCAATGAAAATGATCATTAATATCAACATCTACGAAAATCTCATAAAATTGCGTGAAATCAGTTTCCATGAGTATTATGTTGTAAATGACATTCTCTTACATATAATTTGATACATTTTCTGGATATAAAATATGTCGAATATGATGATATATTACAGGAAGATAAAAGAGTCAACAAAAAGAAGAAGTACGCTGTTTCTAACGGACTAAAAGTAGAAGGGGTGGATATACAAAAACGAAGGTGCTTTTTAATCAACAACATTAATGTTATTGAATGTTTGTACTAAAAAGAAGTAAAATTTATTGACTTAATTAAATCTTTAAGTTTAATTAAATTTGATTAAATTTCTTCAGTTCAAGTATTTATATATTTAACTATTTGATATATATATTTAAACTAAAGAAATTTAATCAAGATCAAATATTTAATGTATTTATCGGGAAGCAATGCTTTCTTAAAAACAAGGGTTGTAATGGCACAAAACTTTTTATTATTTAGAAGAAAGTAACTTAATAATATTACTAACAATGTACAGTTAATAGATTAAACAAAATTGCCTTTATTATATTAACTTTGCTATTTTCATATTTCAGAACCTTCTTAGCAGCGATTTGTGGTAAATGTATACGTTGAAAAATTTGCTGTGAATATCGATTGTTGTATTACATTAGATATATAATTTTATTTATTATGTCATCTATCTGACATTTACTGTCTAAATAAGGCATTGTTCGTGACGACGTGCACGATGACATATTAGTGATAAGGATCATCGAAATTAAAAGCCGTCCGCTTATCATTCGTACGTGACAATAGCAAATTATTACGTCCGCGAGTAATTACGTCACGTGTCACCTGCTTATCGTATTCACAAGCATAGTAAATTCTTCGTAATGGAATTTCCAACTTTATATGTAATCTAATCTCATTAATAAAATTTTGTGACTTAAGACAGTCTGCATCGAGAAAAAAAAGTTGTGTTAATTGGAAAAAATACTGAAAATCAAGAAGCTTGACTAAATTAAATATGCAAGTATATTTGAATTAAAGTTCAATTTTCTTTCTTATCATCAGTATATTTCTTTTCAACTAAAATAAGCTTAAATAAGTTGAACAAAGTTAAATTAAGTTCTATTTTATGTTATAAGAAGTACAACGTACAATTAATAAAATGTGTATTTATAATATACATAAAATATTATTGATATTGAGAAATCGATTTAGGGAAAGTGAGACAGTGCATTTAGATGGAATGCATTTATAAATTGATCTAAACATTCGAAGTTGACAATGTATTCTGAGAATCAATATTAAATACCACTTGTCATGTAAAGTTCTGCGAAATTACATTTGTGTTGTACACGAGGAAAGTCCGTCTCGTAATACATGTTAGGAATTATCGAGATTTCACAGGTTAAATATTTTTGTAAAATATTTTCTTTTATTGTTTAAATAACTGATGGATTTTCCAGCAAAAAATTTTAAAATGTAATACGATAGAGCTTGATGCATTATCAGCGCGAGCATATTATTAACAGATACTTAAAACGAACATGAAATTTTATAGAAATGCATATTTTAGTCTAATAAGATATTTAAACATTTGAAATAAAAATAATATGTAAATAATGATGTTTAATTAAATCCAACCTCCCATTACTCGACCAGTTGCTTTTGATTTTCCACGCAATTTAGTAGTTGAAACTGGTAGCATTTCAGGTTTCCCTTCTTTTGCATCAGATCCAGTACATGTTTCTGCTTTAATCTCCCTATCTGTTTCCGAGATCACCTGTACAGTATTATTATTGTTACTCCCCTCCATATTTCCCAATTGTTGACGCTTACTTTCATCTTCCATCATTTCTTTTTTCTTTCGTTCTTCTAATATCTCTTTTTCACTCGCTTCATCTTTCTGTGGTTGTTGTTTTTGCTCATTTTCTTTTTCTTCAACTCTCTTTTCTTGATCAGACATTGTTAATGACGTCGACTGCTTATTGATTTCTTCTCCTACAAGATCCTCAGGTATAGGTGATGGTGCTCTAACTTGAATGGTTTTAACGTCAAGTACTGCCGATTTATCTATGCTGCCGCTGCTTGTAGATTTCAATAGACTTTTTTTAAAAGTTTCATTGGCAGATCGTGGAACTGTATTTGTGCAAGTTTCTGTTATTATAACTTTGCTGTTTCTTCGAGGTGCCTTCTCAGTCTCTTCTTTAGTAGAATTATTTGTATCTGCGTACAAGTGAATATTTAGTTTTTTCATCTTTTTATCTCTTTATATGACAATATATGTAACAAAAATAAGAGACAGATCATTTATTTTAAATAAGTCTAGTTAGAAAAAATTTTCTTGAAAAATCCACAGCTCTTACATAATATTAATAATAAGATATTTTAAAACAATAAATGTAATGTATGTAAAAAAATTTTGAACAATCTCAGAGTAATTCCATTAATTGTGAGAAAACAAGCGTCTTGCATTACGAGAGAAGAGTTATAAACTTAAAAGTGGGATTAGATAATAGGCACAGGTATAAATTTTAATTTCTCAAAAATATAAATCTTGAACAGTATTGTTATAACTAAGGAATTGAATGGATTCAAATGTATGTATGTACTATATACATACCTACACATACATACATCGCGTCGAGCTTTTTATCAATTGATTGAAGCGCCGCAGTTCGAGTTCGTCCGCTGTCTTCAGATCGTCAAAAAGTATGAAACGAGTTGCGCTTGCGAGTCACGTACTTAGTTATTTACTCAAATGACGGCAAGTTGTGATCGATCTTTTGTCAATAAAATGTGCGTTTCGCGAAACTCGCGCGATCGAAAACTATTATTATACTGAACGTTGAATTTGTTTTCTTTCGCTTTTCTGCATTTTCCATGCGAGAATCGCTCTTGAGTGTCCCTAGTTACCTCTGTTGTTCCATGTATGCGTTGCCGCGTGTTAAAAAATCTCACTCTCGTATCTGATTATGGCTAATGCACGCGTTTGAAAAGCATATATACGAATGAAGTAATCTAATGTAGAGACGCATGTTTGACATACTAATGCATGCATGGAAAGCAAGGATTAACTGTTTCAATTCGGCATCCTAACCTCACAATCGATTCACAACCTCACAAAAGATTATCGATTTGCGAATTGCGATTGCAATTGTGACGTGCGCGCAGTAAATCGAAGTGAAGTTGCCGCTGTCGAAACTTTCGACGGATCGACAAAACGCCGCGCGCCGTACGCCGGTACGCCGCGAAGTAGTCTCAAATCGCGACACGTTTAATCGAGAAATACCTATGGCTTGCGCAATTAGTCTTGTATTCGTTAATTGGCGCGCGCGCGAGATTGTGTAAGTGCTATGGAGATTCAGTCGTGAAGGATTTTTAAATTGAAAAATCTGGAGGAGGAATCTAGTCTGGGAGCCATTGGACGACGCGACGCCACGCGGCGAAGTGATTGTGGGGTGAGTCATTATTAATCTAATATCGTTTATTTATTGTTTATTCGCGCGGTATGTACATACTCATCATTTGTGACGCTTGTGACTAGAACAAGAATAGAACGACAGAAAAGCGCGCCAACATTTTTATTATATAAGCGCGCGTTCTGAATACGATTCTTGAATTTTATGGAAAAATTATACATATATAGTTTCAGGATATAAATTAAAAATAGATTTAATTATTATATAGTCTCATTATCTCATTTTTATAATTTTTTATAAAATATAAATAATAAAATTTTTAAATTTTTATCTAAACGTAAGAGAATTTAAAACGTTCAAAGAAATAAAGAAATGGGAAAATTGATAAAAATGAAGAATAAAATTGTTTACCGTTGGGTCGCTCGTCCGGCTTATTTTTGCTGAGCATGAACTTGGCGTAAGCTATCCTAGTAACCGGCGTCAAGTCCGAAAGATTCGGATTATAGTCGAGCAGTCGTTTTGGATCCATGGACGCCAGATCGGAATTGGGCTGGTGTCGCAAGTGGCGACGTAGACTACGCCGGGTTTGACGTTCCACCGCTTCGTTTGTACTCCCGATAGGATCTTCGGGAATGGTGCTTTGTCTCACCACGGCGTTCCAATCTTTCTTAGCGGCACCACTGCCTTTTCGTCCGATCGCTTTCGCGATTTGACTGAATACGTCCTTCGGTTCCTTCTCGCTCTGGATGACAGCCTGCACGATACCCTCTACGATACCGATCTGGAAATCCTTTTGGAGTCGACGTTCCATCACTCTGCCCTTTTTCCCGGGTACTTGAAAATTCATATTTTGTAAGTGCATTCGCTTTTTTTTTAAGCATTATTAGAAGACGAAAATTTGAAGACAAAATATTTTCGATTTGTGTGATCACAAAAGAAAATTAACTTTTTGAGAACAGCATCTTTCTAACAAAGTGACTTATGGAAAAGCTCAGTGATTTCAATTCTGATATCTCATTCTAAAATTAAAAAAAAATGGATCTAATGTGACGGATTAAATTTAAAGAAAAACATGTATCTACTCTAATGTGTTTTCTTCATTTCTCGTCACGTGATCTGAGAGAGAAACTTGAACTTCCTGGTCTCTCGAGATAATGTACCTTATTATTGTCGATCAAACACACACACACACACACACACACACACACACACACACACACACACACACACACACACACACACACACACACACACACACACGCGCGCGCGATAGATTTATTGTAAATACTGACTGTTCGTTTCTTCTTTGTCAAGTGCTGGTGTACACATGCCGTTTTTCCTGAGGATATCAATTAGATCATATCGGAAAGACGAAATGTCCTGGCGAATTTCCCTAACATCGTCCTCCGTAATACCAAATTCATCTCGTTTTGTTTGTTCAGCTGTCACGTAACGACGTATGAGTAAACGCATTATGGTGTCGTGTCTAGCCAAAGCTTTCTCTCGAGACTTTTTCTAAAAATATATATTACAGAAATTTATTATAAAATGTTCAAATTGTTCTCTTCTATGTCAGAGTAACTATTATTAACAATGTATCGAGTATAATTGTAGTAGTGAATCAAATAAGGATATTAGTACCTCTAACTGGGCGTCGTTAAAAAATCTAAAATAGTCAAGTGGAATCAATATTCAAAAAGGAACATGTAGTGATTTTGGAATAGTCTAAAAGAAATCTATAAAAATTATTTACTATAAAGGATCTTGTGGAACGATCATTGCTCCCACATTTAAATAGTTTTTGAAAAGTTTTAGTCGTCGGGATCATATTAAACGGCGGTGGCACAGTATCGCCATCCTCGAAATAACTCATCCATAAATGGCTCCTGGCAAATTTCCATTCTGTGTCAGATCTTTCCTAAAAATGTATCAGTACAATATATCAGTATAGTAAGTACGTAAAATATTATATAAATGTCAATTTTAAAAGATTTAACAAAGAATGTGACGAAAATTAAGTTATAATTTTATTATAAAAACATTTATTGTAAAAATTAATCAGGTAATCTTTATTTATCGACGTGATTCTTAAAAAAATTGATTCTACCGAAATGATTTGATAAGAATTGGACATCATAGCAATCAGCATATTCAACAGCACAATGACGTTAATCACGGAGTAAGAACCGAACATGAGGAGCGCCCAGAATCGCGTGAAGCTCTTAATGCCTGTCAGGTCAAAGGACATTAAGTCGATCATACCGAAACTTGCCCAAAAGAGAGATTGCGACGTCTCGAACAGGCTGAAAGCACGGATCAATTTTTTAAGATTTTTAAGATCTCGTTTAATGAATTGGATATACTTGATTTTCATACTTAGCGAATCTTCTCCATATCGAACAGGCTTTCTCCTGATCGTCGAAATCCGGCAACTCGTCGGACTCGTGATAACATTTTCTTTTTTCTAAATCCGCATAATACCACAGCAATTGATTCATACCTAAAACATGAGTTTAAAACAACACGTTGTTCTACTTTACTTATTTATTTTGTCAAGGGATTGCCAGTCTTGTGTGGAAAGTAAAAGCAAAATGATTTCTCGATTAATATGTGAGACGAGACTCGCGAAATGAACAATGGAATTTCCGCGAGTGAATAAATAATGGGGAGGTGCGTTACTTACCGCAACCAAAGGCGAACAGCACGAGGGTGTAGATGAAAAAGAACTTGATAATGTCTATTATCATTCTCCCGAGGGAAATTTGGAGCGGCCCGAGATGAGGATTCACGCTGAATATATGGACAAGTTTTAAAAAGCTGAAATACACAATATGCATATGACGTACGTCGTTATGAATAATAGTTTTGATCAGACTTTTTTTTTTCTTAGACGTTCTATTTGCAGAAATTACCTAAATATCATTCCAGCCGCGAATGCTCCCTCCGAAAGCAGCATTGGATCGAATGCGTGCCATTGATCTCTTGGATACCAAGGATCTAAACCGCTCCGATATTCTCTCTGTTATAAAGTAGTACAGTTCAACAAAAATTTTTAAGATAGAAATAATTTCTTTGTATATTAAGTATCAAATACATGTATACACGGCAAAAATTTTATAGTGAAAGTTATTGTGGTAAGCGCGCGGATTAAGAAAGAAAATATAAAAATGTTTATTATGTTTTTGCAATCTTTTTTTCTCTTGGTTATATTACAATATAAGTGCTAAAAGAGTTTATATATATATATATATATATATATATATATATATATATATATATAGTTAATTTGCTATAGGGACCAATATTATTTTCGTAATATTTAATTATTAGGATTATTGCATTACATTGCAGGAAGCCATTGCTGTCTTTATTTTTATAAAAATATAATAAAACCTACCTGTACTATCCACCAAGCAGTAACACGCATACTTATCCAGATCACATAAAACATATTTTGAACAAAATCTACGATATTCCAAAGATCAGATACGTATTCAATTAATCCATCTGCCCATAAAGATTTAATTTCATTGATGATTAAACCTACGAATACAGTTTCTTAAAAATAGAGAGAAAATAATTGCTATATAAAAATAATTTTTTGTTATCAACAATTTACGAAAACCACAATAAGAAATTTCTTATCACTAAAATTAATTGTGCGCAAATTCTATACATTAATTTAAATCAAATAAGATCATAACTTTTACATATACATGCACGTACATATACGCGTGTTTTTGTGCATGTATTTCTTGTGTAATTACATGTTGTCTTTACATTAGTTTACCTAATAAGATAATAATAATATTCTGTATATAAAAGTATCAAATTAAGATAATTCAAATATTTCAATATATTTGAGATATTTTATAATTTATATCAAAATATGTTGGAATAAGTATAGATATCGTGCACAATATATTTTGTATTGATTTTTTAAATAATTATACGTATCATTTTAAATAATATTCTTTTAGTATTTTTTTATAATTATTATTTAATATAGAATTATTAAAAATAATTATTTTAATTGCGTTACTTATCACATAGATGACCACGCCTGTCTCAACGAAACCCGGGATGCAACCGCGTTCTCGTTTCTTCCAACCAGCAAGTATCTCTTGCATCCAAGCGTTACCAAATAATTCGATCAACAGATATTCGATTCTTTGTGACGCCATACCGAGTAGCACTTGAAAGAAGCAAATGTTCTATTAAGAGTTATTTTGAAATATAAGGTGACAGAAAGACGTATAAAATAACTGAAAATATGTCGTACTTAAAAAAAAAGCGTACGATGCGGAATGACATATAAATTTGACAAATGGCTTTTTCATAAACAATCCCATTTGTGAAGTAGGAGCCATCATATAAATAGTGCTGTAAATCGGAAACATTGCTCCAAGCTTAGCAACTTCCATTAATTGCGCTACAATGTTTTTCCTTCTAAATCCTGGAAGACCGTCGTACCAGATAGCAGCTAGTAATTGTTGCACGTTCGGATGAGCGACAAACTTCAACAAAATAAATAACAATTATAAATATTACATAAATAATTTATAAGTGTTACATATGAAAAATTAAAATTGTATAATTAAATCTATATAAATAAAAATGTAAAATGTTTGTTCCTCATCTAAGATCTCCGTAAGTTTTTCACCGGTTGCTTTGAAATTTTGACACAACGTTGCATTCGTAACCGGGGGTGTTCTTATGGGGTCTGATTTTGGAAATACGTGTGTTTCAAAAATGATGGCCATAATTTAATTTAAATAATATTTTTTAAATGATATTTTTTTGTAATTTTGACACAACGTTGTATTGAATTTAGTTAGAAGTACGTGAATAAATGAATATTAGATTTATTATTGGTCGTTTCATAAATGCAGGCCTTTAATTTGAGAATGTTTCTTTTAGCGTGTATATGACAATTTAGAATCAATGGCAGGATTTGACATTTTGACACAATGTTGCATTCGAAAACGGGAATGTTCTTATGGGGTTTGATTTTGGATATACCGGTGTTTCAAAAATGATGGCCATAATTTAAGTGTAAAAAATAGTTTTTCATTAATTATTGAAATTTTGACACATTGAGACGGGGAGAGATCGGGAGAGACGGGGAGAGACGGATAGAGACCGTGAGAGACGGGGAGAGACCGGGAGAGACAGAGAGAAACGGGGAGAGACCGGGAGAGACGGGGAGAGACCGGGAGAGACGAGGAAAGACCGGGAGTGACGGGGAGAGACGGGGAGAAACCGGGAGAAATGGGGAGAGACGGGTAGAGACCAGGAGAGACGGGGAGAGACGGGAGAGACCGGGAGAGGCGAAGAATGTTTCTATTGTGTTTAAATTAAGGTAATAAGAAAAATAAAGATGGCTGTTATTTTATTGAAAAAAAAAGAACTTATTTAAAACAGTCTTTTGAATGGATTTCTAAATCCATGGCAGCTTTTAGAAAAAAAAGTTATAAGTACATGAATGAATGAATATTAGATTTATTAAAGCTAGATAAATGCTTATTCAAAAATAAAATAAAAAGAGCAACAGTAAAGCAAGGCTCTTGAAAGTTAAACAACGAAAGCAAAGAAAATTTGAAAAAAACGTAGCATAAGAATAGAGAGCCACAGCAACGCGTGGCAGGGCATAGCTAGTAATATTAATAAAAGTTAATAAAATTAATTTGTGTGTGTGTGTGTGTGTGCGCGCGCGCGCACACACACACACACACAAAACGCAAAATTTTATAATGGAGAATAGTTTTATAAAATTATTAGACGATAACAAGTTAATTTTTTTAAAAAATTAAGCTGAAGAAATTAAACAAGACATTTGATATGTATATATGTATGTACACGTTTCTATCACTATTGCTACTATTATCATTATTTTTATGTTTTCATATTATATATTTCATAAAAATTTTAGAGAGAGATATAAACACATAAAATATATGTTTTATCTTATAGTGTCCACGTACTTGTTTCTGTTTATATTTAATAGCTAGCTTGAGCCGGTCCAAGGTTTGTCTCTCCCCAGGCTCCCAATTCTCACCGGTAGGGTTATAGTTTAACATAATTTCCAATTCGTAAGATGTGCGCGCATGATCCAGCAAGCTGGTTGCAAATTGCTGCGTCTGTTCTCGCATCTCCTGGATTAATGTAAAATTATTTTTAAGACAGACGAATATGTAACGGCCTATTCGAAAAAACATGGATTTATTGAATTTTATCGTTAATTTAGCATTTTGCTTGAAAAATTTATAAACAAAATATATGCGATATACTGAAATTTAGCTGAAATATGTAAGCAGAAATTTTATTTATCAACCAACAAACAACTTGCTGCTATTTGCACCTATTGAAGCAAGTTGTTCAATCGTATTTGCTTACATTTTTTCTTGTTCTTGATCTGTGGATTCGGAGAAATGTATCTGCAATGGTCTGCAGGTTCGGTTTTAAAGAATATCATGCAAAAGATCAAGATTGTAAGTAATATAAATTTCAAATATAATCGTTTAGTGTCTCAAATGATCGCGGGCAGAAAGGACAAAAGAAAAATTAACGAATTAAGTACATTGTATTGGGCGCGAAATTCTTGCTCCATTCTGCTGAGACGGCGCAGTTCCCATGAAAGCTCGAAAGCTGTTAAAAGCGGGTCTCTTGAGGACAGCGCGATTAAAGATGACGAAGTGAGTGCCCGGTACGCATTTATTCGAGATTGCGAATGTCGGAGGCAGTCCTGTTCGCTAGAAGTGACACATTCATCGCAACCACACCTATAATAAAATAGCACTATGTTCTTTTCTTATCTCTAGAAAAAGCTCGTTAGACTTTCTCTCTTTCTCTCTCTCTCTCTGTGCGTGTGTGTGTGTGTGTGTGTGTGTGTGTGTGTGTGTGTGTGTGTGTGTGTGTGTGTGTGTGTGTGTGTGTGTGTGTGTGTGTGTGTGTGTGTGTGTGTGTGTGTGTGTGTGTGTGTGTGTGTGTGCGCGCGCGAGAGAGAGAGAGAGAGAGAGAGAGAGAGAGTATAAAAAATTATTCAATTAACAGCCCCCAAAATTTCCGATTATTGATTACTAATAAAAAATTATTAATAAACATCCAATAAAAAATTGTCGTAATATCATGTTTCTAAATAATTTTATATTTTAAATTTTTATAAAAATTTATAAAAAAATACTTTGTTTAAAATTTTTTTTCGAAAATTATAAAATTGGAAATCTTGAAATGTTTTATATAAACAAAAAATTTTGGAAAAGATATAGACTTTTTTCTCAATATTTCTATAAAATGTTCCAGTATATATTTATATTAAAAAAATCTAGCAAATAAAATTATAAATAAAAAATTATAAAACCACAAAAAATTATAAAAGATTTTTAAACTTAAAATGTATAGAAATTCTGAAATATTATATGAAGAATTCTTATTATAATAAAAATTTTTAGAAGAATCTTATCATGAACTTTGTCAAAAATGTAAAAATAATAATATAATAAAGGCTATCATTACAAAGTACATTTCATCTTTTGTATACCTAGCATCATGAGGTGTTGGAAGAGTCGCACCACGATCTAAGAGCAATTTTAATATTTCATAATTATTTTTGTGAGCTGCTAAAATTAACGGAGTTATATCAGATGTAAAGGACGATGATGAATCTGCAGCTTCCCAACTCTGAAATTAAAGGTTTTTTTTCGTTGTTTTTATTTTTATAATTAATAATTGATTCAATTTTTAGAGGACATCATTAAGAAAATATTAATTGTTACTGTTAATTATTTAGAAATTAATTAAAATTTATATTTATTTAAAGATAATAAATTAATTTTTGAAAACATAATTTTTTGGATAAACATTCAACAATTTTGTATTTTAAATGTGTATTTTAATAGAATAAAAGATTTATATATATATATATATATATATATATATATATATATATATTGTTATTAGAATTATATATAAATATATATAGCTATTAAAGTAAAAAGTATGTGGCAAAATAAAAGCGTTATTGGACTCACGTAAGTTTGCCCTGGCTTGTGTATTTTTTCTTCCCATTGCAGTAAGACTTCCACCGCTTCCACATACTCTTCTTTAATAGCATGCAAAAGTGCATCCTGAAAAATGCGTGAATTCTGCTTTTAAGTGTTTTATGCTTTTAGGCGTTAGGATATAGCTGAGACACTTTGTAATGTATATAATTAATTACATCATTTATAGTGGCCTATGTCATTTCTTACATGATAAAAATTTTTGTTGTAAAATCAATATTTGTCCTATTTTTTTAAACACTGAAGAAAAGTTGTTAACTTGACTAAATTTTCCAAATTGATTAAATTTCTTTGGTAATTATATATTTAATTTAAATGCATAAATATTTAAACAATAAACAATTTAATTAAATTGAAAAATTGAGTTAACTTGACGATTTAGTCTTAGTGTTTTATTTATTATTGATAATTATTGTTGCTTAATATTTATATTTTAATAACATTATATGTTTTAATAACATTAATATACGCTTTAATAATAAATTTATTTTGAATAACGACCGATCGACGTTTAACGTATCTAAATTTGAAATGAATATTTTGAGAACACTTTCTGTAAATGACTGCAAATGATTGCAAATGACCCAAAATTGTGCCTACATAATGATACAAAAAAATGTGCCAGATGCACGGAGCTGTTATTAGCGTATCCCGGTAGACATCGATTACGGTATATCAGCGTAACGCGCATTACCAGCAATAATTAGGGGAGCGGCTCGTCGCGCATGATTTTCATGAGAGACATCGTGCCGTTTCGACCCCACGATATTTACCTTCACTTCAATTCCCAATTTGAGCAGCAGCTTAATAAGCTCGATATTTTCGTTTTCAATAGCGGCTATCAGCGCTGAACGATTTAACGGGTCGACACAATTGATATTCAATATTTCCGGGTGATCTTGATTCTCCTCGATTAATCTGTTCAGCATATTACATAATAATTATCATTTTACTAACATGATATATCTGTCAAACAAGAACATTAAAAAAATTTCTTTGATAAATATAATTAGCTCTTATATATCGCAAAATAATTTTTACCATATTTATTTGAACAAAATTTGCATAATTTGCATACAAATAAATATAAAATATATTTCATGTAAATAAATCTTATTTTTAACTAGTAATGCATTAACCAAAGTTGTCAAAATTACCGGCTGTCTTTGTAACAATTTTTGTCACAACTTATTATTTAAACAAATACAATTAATTAAAGAAGATACTTCTTCAGTAAAAGTATTCTTAACTTAACGTTTTAAAACTTTTGAGGAAATATATTTTTTATAAAAAATGATTAATAAAGACTTATGACGCACATATATATTTATCTTTATTAAATAATAGAATAGCTTATCTATTCAATATTAGTATATTGTTATTGTAGTAAGAATAAGAATAAACATAAGATCCTACATTTTTTCGACTATGATTTAAATTAAAAAATTCTGTAAATTTAAATTACATTCAAATACAATTTACTTAAAATTAATTAAAAAGTAAGACCTTTGTCTCTATTTTTTTTATAATTATACGCCACAAATATTATTTTAAATAGTTGTTTATTTGAAAGTTAATTCCTTTACATTTTTATTAAGAGAGAATTGATTCCAACTTGACCGTGAAGAGTTGCTTATTCATTATCTTGGAATATTCACGTATTTCTAATTTAACCATGCTGATCAAAAGTTTCATGAATATATTATCCTGTGTAATAAATAATGATGAAATTTCTTCTCTGGAAAGACAAAAGTTATATAATTTCTCGATAAGAGCTTTAATTGACTTTGAAATACTGTCAAAGGCATAACCCTCAGTAATCCTCAAAATATTTAGCCGCTAGTTTATTAGGCAATAATTAATAATTTAAACTTTTTTTTATGCGTCTATTATCTTTTTAACTTATTTAATTATTAAGCAAAATATATTCTTAAAATATAATTTTATTGTTCTACTTTTTATAATTAAACATGCAGTAACAATTTGTTAAAATAAATAGGAAATATATCATTTTTATGTCTAATTAATTATTTATTAGTCTTCAAATAAATAAACAAGAATAAAATTTAGAATACTTTGCTATTTTTAAATAATTGTAATATACATAATTATAAAGGATTTAGATATGAAGAATTTATGAACTTTTACTTTTTTATTAAAAAGGAAAAATTAAAAATTGTAGTTCTTATTTTGCATTATAAATTTACTTAAAATTGCATAATTAATGGTATATTAATTTTTCAGAACTTATTCTTTTTGAACTTCTTTATTAATAATTTTTAATAAAAATTATACATTTCTGTAATTATCTAAATATATAATGTTCTTTATAGCTAATTGTATATTTGATCTATATCACGGAAACGAGCGGCGTTCATTTCAGAATTTAGGTTATTTTATGTCTTGCCTAAGATATCCTTAAAGCGGATATTAATGCGAAAAAATGTAGGATTACCTTTTGACAGTAGCACAATCACCTCGTTCTGCGCTAAGCAGGAAATGCTTCTCAACTGGGCTAAGAATATAGTCAGTGGATGCCTCTAACGATTGCACAGAAGGCGGTCTTGCCTCATTTGATAGCAGATCCTGCTGAGACTCCGATGGATTCATTTTGCTCTAACATATCCGAAAAAATGTTTACACACGCTGAACAAGCTGCTAAAGCTGTTAAAATTATAAAACGTCAGTAGTGGAAAAAATTTGAAATAGATTTCATAGAAATATTGATTTAAAAGATGTATCTATAGAAAATGTTATTTGTAACAAATTTAATTAAAATACGATATTTATGTATACATTTTACACATATATACATTTACACACACACACACACACACACACACACACACACACACACACACACACACACACACACACACACACACACACACACACACACACACACACATGTATATTACATTTTAATATTTAAAAGTACAAAATAGATATATAAATAGGCAATAAAAATAAAATAAAAGAAATGTATTTTTTACATAATTTTTTACTATTTCTTTACTATTTTAAAACCTGTCTAAGAAAATAAAAAGTTATAGATAACCAATAAAAAAATAAAGGAAACTTATTTAACCATGACAAAATGTAAAATAAATATTTTAAGTAAATGTGACTATATTATACAGATATCATTGTTTAATATATCAGTATGCCTAAAATTTTACATTTTATGAAAAGTCAATTATTAAAAAATCTTTATAAAATTTTGAAAAAAATTATGTAAATTACACACATTATCAAACACAAATGAACAACTACATTATAAACACATTATAACATTTTTTTTCATAAATTTTTTAGTTTTGAAATTAAAAAATATTTGATAGAAAATGGGTTTTGACATAAAAAATGTTATCGAATTTTTTTCTTGTGAGTTTTTCCGGGTTTTCCGGTCCTAGAGTCTTACCGTATTATCCAGTATTGTATGGTATCGGCATTATCGCTACGGGATACGTGCGGATCGGGTGAGAATCTTTTTTACACAAATTTTTTTCCGTTCTTCGAGAAATCGGCGTTCTTGTAAGCGTCTGGTTTTTAACCCAGAAAACGTATGACCCGTTTTTGAATTCTACATAATATAGCAGAGCATAATGCTAGTAATAAAGGGAATATTGCGTATAATAAATATGTATAATGGTGACTGTTTTTTTGAGTATCAAACATATAAATTCCGCAATTTTAATTAATTTCTACAATATTAGTTTTATTGTAATTATTATTGTAAGAAATCATTGTCATCAATTGAAAAAAAGATATTCTAACACTTAGAATGCTATTTTTAAGATAACTTTTTTGTTTTTTATCAGATAATATTTCTTTAAGTTATAACAAAAAGTAAGCTTTAAAGTGAAAAAAAATTGAAGAAATATAATTTTTTAATTTGATAACTGAGAAATAAAATAAAGTAAATAAAATTCGTAAAGGCAAAATTAAAAAACACATTTAACACTTTATGTTTTCTCTTTGAAATATAAATTTTGGAAAACTATGATTCTTTTACAAAGATATTTAACTTTCCGTGAGAAAATCTGAAGTGCTGAAACTTTTGACCGATATTATATTATTATATTTCTTCTTCAATTCTTTAAAGTTGCTATGTTAAAAAATTGAATTAATTTAAATACAATTTTTTTGTTATGATTATTATTAAATAGTATTAATTTGTTATATTATTACATTTATTAATTTTTTTTACCTTGATTATTTATTTTTATTTTTTAAATTATTATATCTTTTAGCTATATTATAATATTTTGCAAATAGACTTTTATAATATTATTTTTAAAGTTGTCTTTTTTTATTTAATCTGAATTATTTTATTTTATATATAATTATGCTAAATAAATGCACTTTGAAAAAATTATTCCATGAAAACACTCTGAATTTTAATTAATTGAAAAATTGTGTAGGAGAGAGATGTCGTCTTTTTTTCATTATCCCTTTTCGATTCGCACCATTTGGTCCATCAGGAACATACTGTACTTACACGATTTTTTATGTCGATGTTAACATGCTTGCGCGAAAGATGTCAGACGTAGACTGTCACATCTAAGCGTGCGATTCGACGAAACCTTATGACACTGTGTCAGGCGGATTGATCTTGGGGGTGCGGATTAAGTACGAGGGCGAGACACCGCGCGTACTGAAAGAAAAGAACAGCCAGATTCACTGGAGTCTTACCGCATTATCCAGTATTGTATGGCATCGGCATTATCGCTACAGGATACGTGCGAATCGGGCGAGAATCTTTTTCACTTTCCGTCTAATTCTCTAAATAATGGATCGCGAGAGTTTCGTGACGGCCAATAGAGACTAAAGCTCTAAAGCTCGTATGCCGCCAACGTGGTCCGGCTCATACTTCTTCATATTTTCCACCGCCCGCGTGATTATTTGTCTACCTACGACGATGTGGTATCATTTCCGTGTCTAATATGCATTTGTAATAATTCGAGAAACGATTACAGAGAAAAATCATAGGTCTAATCACGCATGCCGTTAAAACGTGGAGCTTTTTTATGTCGCGATATATAAAAATTATATTTGATACATTGCAATATATATATATATATATATATATATATATATATATATATATATATAAAAGAATGTGTACTTATAAATATATGTAATACTTACAAAAGGATGTGCTTACAAACTTAGATTGTAATTATTTTTAAGATATAGATGTATAGATTATACGTTTTATAAATAAATAATTTTATATTACTTTTATTCTATTTTACTTTAAAATTATATTAGATGGAAAATTGTGACTTTTCTCTCTCCTTCCCCCCCCCCCCTCTCTCTCTCTCTCTCTTCTCTCTCTCTCTCTCTCTCTCTCTCTCTCTCTCTCTCTCTCTCTCTCTCTCTCTCTCTCTCTCTCTCTCTCTCTTCTCATCTCCCTCTGTGTGTCTTGTGTGTGGGTGTTGTGTGGGTGTGTGTGTGTGTGTGTGTGTGTGTGTGTGTGTGTGTGTGTGTGTGTGTGTGTGTGTGTGTGTGTGTGTGTGTGTGTTGGGTAGGCAGATACATGACTATGTGTAGATGTGGATGTTACTGTGTGCGTGGGTTTGAATATGTATTTTAAACTTGGTGAATCATGTTGCATTTGATAAATTTTTTAATCAATCGTATTTAAAAAATATAACTAGTTTTTTTTTTAAAAGTGGAAGACTGACATCATTGGCAAAAAATTATATAAATTTTTTCTTTTTCGTTTCAAATTACACATTTAAAAATACATCCGTATTATCCGCATTCAACAAAATAATTTTATAAAATACTATTATGCTGATTTTCTTTTTAATTGTGTAATTGGTCAATTTTTATAAACTATTTATTTTTAAATGCAAAGCATAGGAATAATAAGTACAGTGTTTATATTTATGGATGAAAAATAAAGTAAGTTAATTTTGTTTATTTTAGCTATTTAGACAGAGTGTGCAGTAAAGACATGAATTATTAAAAAGAAAAAAAAGAAAAAGGGAGAAAAGTTTACTGTTTTAACTTGAAAGAAACCAACGATTAGAATAATGGGACAGGTATATTATACATAGAGATGAACTCACATCCAGCCACTTTGTTTCTTTTTAATTATATATAGTTACGTATTAAATTTACATACATTATAAGAACAGCGTAGATTATTGAGGACAATGTGATACGTTTTAACGCTATGACAAATCCTTATAATACTTATCGTAAGCTTAATTAGCTGGATCCATCAATTAATCGTATTGTTTATAACATGCGGAGCTTACAACGAATTCAGTTGAACGTACCAAAGAGTACACGAAAGACGCATGAAAATCATGTGTAAATTGCAAAGCATAACGATATCAATGGCTTGTTAATAATGTTCTTTGTAAGCATCATAACGTTTAGCAAAATTAAATAATCTTGCAAAATTTAGTAAAATTATGCAGAAGAAAACTAAACTTTATAAAATATAATTTTTAAAATACAATTGCGCGCGCGCGCGCGCGCGTGCGTGTGTGTGTGTATGTGTAAATTATGAATTCATGAATTTAAAATAAATATTGGAAATAAAATTGCATAATAATCTAGATAGAAAAAATTAACGAGATCAATTAAAAAGAAAGAAATATACTTTTCATACAGTACCGAACATTCTAGTAATGCAGCAACTTTGTAACATTTCTGCAACATTGTTGAAATATTGTATTCTGTACTGCATGTGTATACGAACTTGTTTATTACTTTGATCTTTTAAAATTTTCTCTTCTTTCTCGGTTTTACGAATAATTACACGTATAAAATATCATCTTCAACAGTTTCTTTAAGAAAGAATGGAATCTCCAAATTGTACAAAAGATAACGAAAGTTGTGGAATAAATGTTGTATACATAATTGAATAGAAATATATCTCGATCTAAAAATATTGACATAATGTAATATTTATTTTTATTTTAGTAACACTAAAATTTAAAGATTGGTAATTAACTGTTTTCAACATTTGTTCGCTTTATAGATATTTCAATAAACAACATTTTTTATGTCATACTTATGTATTTAAATACGATGGTTTTGAGAGCATACAAAATATTGTTAGTATTAAACTAAATTTGCTGTTAGCAGTAATTAGCACATGCTGCAAATGCGACAAAAAGAATGCGCACAATTACAATTACAGTTATAATACGAATCTATGGTTACATTTACGGTATTTCGATAGATCGTCAGGTTGTATGTACATTGAACAAATTGAATAATGAGGCAGGTGGATGTACACGATATTTGATATGAGATTCACGGCTCGGCATTTTTTGTTATCAGCTTGCACTAATAAATATTTAGCGCTTAATAAAACTAAAAAAAGGTAAAGATAGTTTGTTCATAAAAAAACAAGTCTGTACATAGCGCTTGTTTTCTTAAGAGATAGAATAAGAAAGATGATACAAAACACACAAGAGATCAGTTTAATGCTTTAGCTATAAATTATGTATGTACATATATCCAACACAAGCACTGCATTTTATTGCGATGAATTAAATGCAATGAAAATAAAAGGATATTATCTCTTAATGTTGATAAATATTTATATAACTAATAACATAAGTAATAAACCACTCAAAAGCACAGAATACCAACAACATAAAATGTGAACATTTCAGCAATATTGTTGCAATATTTTGTAATATTCTGTGCTATATGGAAAATTGTGACTGGTTCAGCTTGGCAAAGGAATAAGGAATAGAAGCGAATTTTCTTTAAATAAATCTTATTATTTCTTTGTAATATTGCAATAGACGATGAATTATTTTCAATTTTTTTAACAAGTTGACGTGCGAGAGATCCGCTTAAGTACAAATCCGCGCTGGTAGTAACGCGATATCCGGCCGTTATCTCAAAGCCAAATGCAGTTCGGTCGTGACGATGAAGTCGGTTTGGCAAACTGGAGCGTTATGAATCCTCGTTGACATCCGGCATCGAATCCGCAGAATGAATCCGCATGGGACGATCTCGGATCTCGGACGAGTTCGGATAACAGCAAGTAGCAGGCCGGTTCACTCGTGACGACCTGGACCGTCCTGGCTCCCCGAAGTGTCCAAACTAATGTCGCCGGTTATTTTGTTCAAACCGTTGCAAAGACGAAGCAATCTTGATACATCCGGATGTAATTCCGCGTCATTGACCACGCCGTTCGACACAAGTGCTGAACACACTGCAGACAAATCGAGATCGGCCGGAACAACTTGCACGTTTCGACCAAACCTATTTTAAGCAAAGTTTACTTATTTATTCTATTTCTTTAATAATTTACTTTTATTCGTAACTTTATGGATATTAGTAAATTCGTCTATAGCAAATTTAACATTGTAATATGAAAGAATATAAAGAAAAAAGAGTTTTTTGAAGAAAAATATTCTTTCTATTTCTAAATTACACTTCTTTAAACACAATACGTTGTCAAAAGCAATACTAAAAAATATATTTTGTTTGCATTAATTTTTTGTGGCAATATATAAAATCGAGTAAGGTGAAAAATAGTGTAAAGTTTTTCCTTGTATTGTACATCGAATAAATTGGGACTTGTGCATGCCTTAGTTTTTAATTAATATATCTTGATGTATCCGCAAACTTAATTCTTCCAATTATTCTGTATTAATAAATACATACACACAATATAGTGCAGAAATTTCGAGATAAAAACTATATAAAGAAGAATTGCCTAATGCGCACGGCGCGATTACTTAAATCAGACTTTATAGGTGTTTCTCTTATTGAATATAAATATTATCTAATGGTAAAAATATTAAATAAATAAGGAATAAAAATAGATCAAATTATATATTATATGTGTGTATTAGAAATATTTTTTTAAATCAGATACAATAGATAATTTTTTACCAACGTAATTTTGCGTACCTTTTTAACTATATTTTTATTACTTTTACTAGCAATAACAGCTCTTTTAACGGTAACGCCGAAAAATTGAAAATAAGGAATTATGAAAAATTTCATTTTAAATAAGAAAATGTTTTAAACATTCGTATGGCTTATTTCCCCATTTTATAGTATTTTTTTACTCAAAATTATGGACCGCATTGTGTGTGTGTATATATATATATGTGTGTGTGTGTGTGTGTGTGTGTGTGTGTGTGTGTGTGTGTGTGTGTGTGTGTGTGTGTGTGTGTGTGTGTGTGTGTGTGTGTGTGTGTGTGTGTGTGTGTGTGTGTGTGTGTGTGTGTGTGTGTGTGAAATTAGAATATTTTTGCGTGCATTCGCTTTTGAATTAATATAAAGTGATAAGTATACCTAAAGCTATTTTCTTTATTATTCTGCATTAGCACATTATGATAGTTGATTAACAGATGTTTATTATTAATCCAATCAGAAAGAAAGAGCCTTCGGTATGTATAATGCTTACATTGTTGTGTTCCAATTTTTCCACAATTTATCTATCAAGGTATTTAAATTTAACTTATTTACAAACGAAACTTTATGCATACAGAAACAAATGTTTTTTTTTTTATATATTCTTATTTATTTTTTCATGTCCACACATTTACTAACGTTAAATCAACTAACGTCCTACGTATTCCCATTTTCGATATCGTTTGAGTCGCAGGAACGCATTGTTCTTTAGAATATTGCAGGGTAATTTAGATAAAAGCGAGATAATGCATTAAATATAACTGGGAAAAATGATCACGTTACACGTGTGTGTGCCTGAACTTTCTGGTATCGTGACGCAGAAAGAAGGCAACAATAGGCGAATACGAGTCTCCAGTGAATCCGTTATGCCTTTGCGTCATCGTCCATTTCTCTCCTTTAGAGTCTTTTCTAAGAAACGTGGTACAAGTATTACGCGTTGCCGGCGTACTTTCCGTCATACCTTTTGCGCGTGTGTCATTTCGGTAATGTTACGATAAATAATGATAACAATGTCGCGTTTGCCCGGATACTTTACGATCATACGTTATGCAGTACACCTGCGTCATTTCGTTCCTTATCATGCGCAAAAATTACACGAGCGAGGATTGTTAATATTTGTAATTTTCTAAAAAGGCCAAATATAGTCACACGGCTCAATTTGACACAACAACGCTTCAGTATTATTTTCTCGTTTTCTACATAAAAGAACAGATGCCTTCTGTTGAAGCATATAAAAATTAAGATATTACATATTAAGAGTAACAAAAATTAATAATTTCTTTTCAGTGCAGATTTGAAAATAATTATATCAGATATTTAAGCTGGTTGTTGTTAAAACTTTTTGCAACGTCATGCTTGAGTCCTATATAATAATTTTGATGAAGAATATTTTATATAGAATATTATATATACTACTAAAAAAAAATAGAGAACAATTTTTGTGTACCGAAAATTAAGCTATTTTCAAACTGCTGGAACTTAGCGAAAAATCATCGTAGAAACAAAATCCAAAAAGCGTTTTAAAACTTGAAACTTCTTCTTTCAAACGCTTTTTGGCGATTTTAGTTATCTTTTTTTTTACCAACGTAGCACAATGATAAAGTTTGACTCGTTAAAATAAAAATTTTTAATGCGACTTTGCTGTGCTGCATCTCGTGTGAAAAAAATTATTTCTGTTATTTGCATTTTGTAGCGGGATCTTCTCCCTTTATTCCAAGTTTTAAGTTTTAAAATGCTTTTTGGATTTTGTTTCTGCGATGATTTTTTGCTACGTTCCAACAATTAGAAAATAGCCTAAATTTTTGGTATGCGAAAAGTTCTCTCTTTTTTTTAAAATAAATAAATATATATATATATATATATATATATATATATAATGTATTTAACAAAAATGCCTTTTTTTGTGTAGATGTTATTTAAAAAAACAAAAAAACCAAATATATTTATAATATATTTATAATTGACTTTTGACAAGAGTTTATTATGTTACATCTCTATATTAGGAGATCAAAAATCAGGTAATAGATTACCTGATAAAATTGAGATCGTTTCGCCCACGTTTAGCTTGTTCACTATTAATAGCTTTGAAGTTGGACCGACCGAATCTGATAACGATGTCCGGTGATTTCCATCGGGGGTGTCTGTTAACCTTCAAATCGGTTTCTCCATCGACAGAGTTATCGATGCCATTAAAAGAAGACTGACTGCGTCCGAATCTGATAAAGGAGGAACCCATGCTGCGTCTCTCTTTAGAATCGGTATCTTCTTTACGCTCGTCGATACCACGTCTCTTTATAATGTATTCAAATTCGTTCGGTGATTCCTTGAAGATTCTCAGGCTGCCGTCGTCCTTCAGTGGTGTCAACATTGAGGAAGACACAAGCATCCAATTGCAGAAAAATGCCATTGCATTGAAAGTCCAAAGTGCAATCTTTAATCAAAGATTGTATCGATAAATCTGTGTATATATATCGCATACATATCGAGTTAACATTTTTTCACAGTGCGTTATACACAAAATCTAATTACTAGATTCACGTGAATGTTGCACATTTAATGTCTACAATCTTAAGTATGACGCAAATTATAAATTTACTGATTTGTTGAGTGATTTTATCCGGCAATGTCGAGAATGACTAGAATTACGAAGTGCAACAGGAGCGATGTGCCGTCCGACGCGCACGTACGTCAGACAATAAATTATATCGGCGTCTTATTATCTGTATTAATATCCTCTGTTTAACAATACCACGACGCACTGAGCAAGATTAATGCGGTGTCTTATATTACTTTAATTAACTCTGTACACGACTGCCCTTCATAATCACGTCACCCACAAACTTGTTATCGCGTATTGTTAAAAACTCTGTAGATTTAACGTGTCTTAAAGTAAATGAGTATTAATGTAAACCTAGATGGGCGTATTCTCTCCTTAATTAACTGACCTTTATTGTTACTTCGCGTAAATTGCATTGTATCAATATTAATACTCGGGTTCTTGTACACGCCGTTCGCGTCTCGTTGCGTTACACTAGATGCGCGGCATTATCGCGTTAACGATTAATGGCAGATTCTTTAGTTACTTTAAAGTTAATTCTGACTTTTACCAATCAAAATATTTTTAAGTTAATAATTGATTTAATTATAAATTAATTATTAACTTTATTTACAAAAAATAACAATTTAATTAATAATTAATAATGGAATTATAAGACATTTTTCGCAAAATATTGGAAATGTCAATAAGTAATAAATCCAAATTGTAATTTTCAATAATGGAATATAATTGTGAATAATCTTATATGATTAATTAATGTAATATCTAACATTTAGCTCATTAATTATATTTATATAACGTGAAAAAATTGCAAATATAAAGCAACAAAATTACACGATTCTAAATTTATTTGAAATAAATTTTAACCATATTATAATTTGCAACATTCATAAATTATAAATAATGTTACTATAGTTATAAAGATATATTACATGTGATAGATTTTGTAAAGTCAAATAACACAATAATTGATAATCTCTATCCAACATTTTAATAAAAAAAAATTGAATTGATTAAAGAAATTGTTTTGTTGTTTATTGAATATTAAGATCCAAAATGTGATTTCCATTTTTCAAACATTATAATATATAATTGAGGCAAAATTAACGACGATGCAATTATAGTGTATTATTCTTTGAAGTACAGAACAAGTGCATTTTAAAAAGCCATTGATTTAAACTAATATTGTGAAAAATTTTTTCATGTATGAATCTTCATCCCAACATTCATTCAATTTTATTCCTCGAAAATGGACTAGAGTTGTCTTCTTATCTCGGAATTTTTAAAACATAATGAAGTATAACAGTCAACGTCACTGTCAAAATTTCTCAACTGTAAATTAATAAATAAATATGCTAAATCCGAAGGTAACATATGAAAATGTTTAGAAAAACAAGCAGGTGCCGCGGTAAATCCGACCGAGAAAATTAAGTCAATAAATTTATGGAAACTAAACAGGAACACATACGAAGTTCGCCACATCACTTGACAATAGCGAGAAAATATGAGCTGTAAGATCCACACGCTGTAAGATAGTTGAATGAAAATGGAAATTAGCTGAAATAATAGGAAAGTATATCTCAATATTGCGCGAAGGCGGAAAATCACGTAGAGAAGCAACAGAGGATTTACTACGAAGACTGATGACAAGCTCAGTGACACGGGAAATCCACCACCTTTGTAAAATCTTTCTGCGCATTTTTATTTGCAGTTCAATTGTCGAGAGTGCGAATACATTCATATTACATCACTATGAAACTTGTATTTGTCAAATTAATTCAAGAGTAAAATTATATTTTATAAACAATTTTTATTATTCCGAATAAAATCAATGTCAACGCTTTTTATTTAAATTTTTTTTTAATTTCTCTTTTAGAAACTACACTCTGAATTGCTAAAACGTCTGCCATTATTTGAGACAAAAATTTAAAAAAGAAACATTAATTTTTCAATCAATTACTAATATTTCGAGAAAATAAGTTTCTCTGCTGTATATATTTATATAAAGATTGTTCTTTATTTACAGATGACAGAAATGTAATAAAATGTAAAATTTTTTCTCCCTCTACAAGTCTACACATTTCTTATTTTCCTAATGTAATAAATTATACAAAGAATTATTAATTACACAGACCCACAAAAAAGTATATGTTGTGCTGGGGTCAAGGCCACGCTATTCTTATGTATTTTGATCTGCTAAACACGAATCTGAAATAAAAAATGGAGGTCGCTGGTTATACGAAACATTCTACACATTCCTTTTCAGGGCAGTTATAACCGATTATTCATAGACTGATTTGTACGATCAGCGATGCCCATTTTTGACTTCAGATTTGTGTTTAGCAGGTCAAAATACATAAGAATAACATGGTCTCGACACCAGCACAACATACTTTTTTGTGTTATTAGTAAAAGAAAGATTTTTATAATATCTTATATTTTTAAGAATATTTTATATTTTTAATTTAAGATATGTTAAACTTCTTAAAAGTTTATAAATTTCTCTCTTCAGAAATGATAAAATTTCAAAATATTTCAAAATGCATAAACATATATAAAGAATTTTAAGAAAGCTGTAGATCTTTTCCTGAACATTTCTGAAAAACTGTTTCAATTTATATAAAAATCAGGGAGATTTTCTAAAAGAGATTTCTTACAAGACTACATAAAAATTTTTTTAAATTACAAAAACTCTGAAAAATTAGTGAAGAGAATTATAATTTTTATCAAAAAATTGGTAAATTATTTATTGATAAAAATAATCCACGTTATTAAAATATTAAATGACAAAATATTAAGATAAATATTTGTATCTTGATATATGACAACAGAAAATAATATTTTTCTCGATCAGTATCACCAACTATTAGATGGACAGAGATGTTCAATTTTGCCTGGTTTTCCTTTTCAACAATTCCTTGTTCATCAACTGGGATTCGATTGAAATGACAGTTCAGATAAATCATTCCCCACAATCGTAGAAGTTCAATTCACCGAACAATCGTCGCATATTTCTGCGGTGAAGCACTCACTCCACAATAACAATAATGACAAAACACTCACCATTCTGTCGACTCTTCGATCTCTTGATGCGTAGGGTGATCGGAAGATCGAGAAATCACGATTGATAGTAAGATGTCGAAATGAAAAGGACGGCCAATATAGTGGCGGCGTGGTTCGCGCAGCGGTGGTTTGGTGTGGTGGTCGGTGGTGGAATGGGTGCTCGGGGTTGGCGATGACACCCTTTATAGGACACCCTCAGCGCACCACGACGAGGAGGAGAGATCCCCTTTTCTCACCCCTCTGGTCAACTCTATGAGGAGGAGAGATGGTCTCACCTGAATTATGATTGGTCGGAGCGCACAACACGATACCT
>NC_050474.1:23876327-23938827 GCF_013373865.1 Monomorium pharaonis
CATGAAAGTTATTTGCCCTCCTGATGCTAACTTTTGTTCCACGATGACAGCAAATTGTGGGCAAGTTCACAACATACATGCAGTAATTTGCCCGATATGCTCAATCTTGCTTGGCTATCTGGGAGTGTGAAGGTTATTATATAGGCCAGTATTCATAGTCGGATCTTATATTTAAGATCATCTTAAGTACTGTCTTAAGATGCCATCAGCCAATCACAGAGCTGTATTAGCATCTTAAGATATTGCTTGAGACGATCTTGAAATAAGATTCGACTATGAATATCAGCCATAGCGTGTGTTATCTCATTTTTGTCTGTATGGAAAAAAAATGGTAAATGTAATTAGCAACTTTAAATGTGTATGTGTGTGTGAACCTGGCGTATTATTTCGTGAAAATTTATTAATTACTTAGGCCGGTATTCATAGTCGGATCTTATATTTAAGATCATCTAAGTACTGTTTTAAGATGCCATCAGCCAATACACAAAGCCGTATTAGTATCTTTTAAGATACTGCTTGAGACGATCTTGAAATAAGATTCAACTATAAATACCAGCCATAGAGTTCTGTTCTTATTTTCAATAATTATATAATTCCTTATAAATTGCATAAATAGTTTCGTTCAAGCAAAAAGTGTTCTAGTGTAAAGTGAAACACAAGACTAACAAAACGTCTTATGTTCCATATGATGAAAACTTTCGTCGCATAAAAACTATTTATGCAATTTATAAGGAATTATATAATTATTGAAAATAAGAACAGAACTCTGAGTAATTAATAAATTTTCACGAAATAATACGCCAGGTTCACAACACACATACACATTTAAAGTTGCTAATTACATTTACTTTTTTTTCCATACAGACGAAAATGAGATAACATACGCTATATAATAACCTAACCTAACCTAACCTAACCTAACCAAACTCTAACCTAACCTAACCTTCACCTAACCTTTACACTCCCAGATATTCAAGCGAGATTATCTTTAAACATATCTTTGACACATTTTTATAATTAAAAAATTCAATAATTAATTGTTTAAATAATTATATCTCAATGCTACTTTTTTCCGCAAAAATTTTATTTTAAAAAGTCGGGTGCTACATTCACACAGTGACAAAAGTGGCTTTCTCAGTAATGTACAGATATGTTATGTTTAGGTCAAAAATATAATAGTTATAAAACACCTCAAATAAATTAAAATTAATATTATATTTAAAAATTTTTGCAGGCGACGGTTAATGAAGCAGTTGCAAACAATTCTGGAAGATGATAATAGTATTGAAACAAAACAATACTAAAAATCAATCTCTTTATTGTCAGGAGTCAATAAATCGAACTACTCCCGATGTGATAGATTTGGAAAATGCAAACTGATAAAATATTAAACGTAAGTACAATCAAGTAACAATCAAAGAAAATAAATACGAAAAAGTCGACAATAGCGAAAATGACGACGTACTTGTTGTTGACAACACAGGTGTTCTGGACATAGTGCTATCCAAGAGAACTTACCTGAAGGTCGTCGCATTGTCGATCTACGTTTCGTATTGAGGGAAGTACCAGGTCCTATGTTGAACATAAACGAGGAATAGATTGCTCGTTTAATGATTGGATACCTGTGAAGTTCATTGCCGTGGGTTATTGACACAAGTATTTTACAAGTGTAAATGTGTCATTATGAAACTAGCATTTGGTCAGAACCCACGGAATCTGATAAGCTAGATATTAATACAGCTGCTGTATCCGCAACGATTACAGCTGGAATTGGTTATTCAACGCTGCACGAGATTGTGTGCAGGAATGAATATTTCTTGCATGTCTGAAGTCACTTATATTAAATATCGAGAAAAAGTTTTCGAAAATTTTCAAGAAACTGCCTTGGAAAATATGAAAAAAGGCAGGCGAGATTGAAAAACAACTAGCGATAGAGAATAATGAAGTAATAGATGGAAAGGGACTCATAGCTGTTGTTGCGGATGGCAGTTGGAATAAGAGATCGTACGGTAAAGGTTATGATTCCCTTTCCGGTGTGGGTACAATACTTGGCTACCGAACACGGAAAGTTCTCTACATGGGTGTTTTCAATAAATATTGCTCGCAATGTGACTATGACGAGCGAAATGGTTGTGAACCAAAAATTCATAAGTGCTTTAAAAATTTTGATCGCAATATAAGTTCCACACGTATGGAAAGCGATGCTATTGCACAAGGTTTCAACTGTAGTATTGAAATGCATGGATTAGTTTACAAAACACTTATCGCCGATGGCGACAGTAGTGTATATAAAAGCATTAGAGACAATGATCCATATCGCAAACTGATGATAACGGTTGAAAAAATAGAATGCAATAATCATATGTTTCGCAATTTTGATAAAAAGATGGATATCGTAAGTGCAATGACTCAATCGAAAACGAAAAAAAGACCTGGTTTTATTGAGACAAGAAAGATTGTTAAAAAATATAAGCAAAAAATTCGAGAGGAGGTGATGCAAGCAGCTTCGTTACAAAGAGAAAAAGACCGACCTCAGCATGAGAAGGTGAGGGAATTACGATTCGACATATTAAACATTCCCAGCCACGTGTACGGTGAGCATAAACGATGTAAGGAACGTGGTCGTGAATGCAAAATTGACCGTGAAACGGAAATAAATTATGTTCCGCATTTGAAATTACACGGTTTCTATCAAAAAATTATGGATGCTATCAAGTATCTAAGTATTCACGCCGATAGCTTGCTACAAAACGTAACGAATAATCCTGCAGAAGCGTATCATTCCAATATTTGCAAAGTACTGGGTGGAAAGCGTATATTTTTTGGCGCACGAGGTTCTTACAACGCCAGAATTGCAGGATCAGTTCTGCAACACAATACACAGCAAGTTCTTATAGAACTGCATCAAGGTATGGATAAAACTGTTCCTGTAATGGTTGAAAAGTTAGAAAAACAACGACAAATAAAAGTTACAAGAACCAGGGAATCTCGAAAAACAGATGGGAGGAAAAGGAAATGGAAACAAGAATCAAAAAACAGATTGTCATTATGGCCCCCAATCACAAAAACCAGATCTTCCAGATGACGTTTTTGAACAATTTCGGGAAAAACATATAGAAAAGCTTACCGAAAATGCAAAAAAATGGAAGCAAATCGAACGAGATACGATAGAACAGAGTGAATCCGAAATTTGGTTAGCATTGAGACGTGAAATGTTGACAGCATCCAATTTTGGAATTGTATGCCGTATGAGACCGACAACTTCTTGCGCATTGACAGTCAAGAATATTTTGTACCCTTCCGTAGTTGACACCGCAGGTATGAAGTATGGTCGAGAAAACGAAAAAGAAGCCATAAAAGTCTTGGCGACAAAATTGAACAAAGATATACAACCTTGCGGATTATTTATTGATTATAAAAACCCATGCCTTGGTGCTTCTCCTGATGGTCTCATAGAAGAAAATGGTCTGGTAGAAATTAAATGCCCTTTGTCTGCAGAACAATTGACAGCGGAAGAAGCCATAAAGACATTACCCCGCTCTAAAAGGCATATTTGCTAAAAAAAATCAGGAGGAAATTAATCGGAATCACCGATTTTATTATCAAATCCAGGGTCAATTAAACATTACGCGGCGAGAATATTGCATTTTAGCGATATGGACACCAAAAAGTATAAAATTAGTGCATGTTAATAGAGATGCTACTTTTTGGAGTAATAAAATGTTTGCCTGCCTTATTGCGCTTCTATAATGAATGCATGTTACCAGAAATCTTGGACAGTCGCCATAATAGACACATGCCTATCAGGAATCCGACATATATTTTAGAAGCGCAAGCAGAAGCGGCAAAAAAAATTCATATTCGGACGGAAAATATTCCGCAAAATACAATACAAAATGAAGATATTCTAAAAGAAAAAAAAATAAAACGTGATTTTTCATCCACAGAAAAATCAAATAATGCTGCAGTAATATAGAAGATGATGACTGCGTGATTGTCAGTTTTACTAAAGAGATGCAAAATAAAACTGACAAGCAAATGGCAAGTGTAAAAAAATACTTAGATGAAGAAATTCCTCTCATCTCAGATATAAAAAAAAATGTCTTGCCAATAAACAGCAGATTAGATGACGTTTCCTTAGCACAATTTTTACGCGTTGTAAGAGAAACATCTCAATTTGAAACACAAAATGTGCTATATATAGCTTTTCCCGATATGATTGAAGCTAGTCAAAGCAATAAAAGCTTACAAATCATAGGCGGAAATTGTAGCGATCACTGGCGATGTATTTTTTTTGATGGTAATAAACTTCATGTGTATGATAGTTTACCCAACTGCACATATGAAAGATTGGTAGCCGAAGAAAAGAATTATATACATCGTCGTTACCCTAAAATAAGTCAAAATGACATTATATATGAAAAAGTTCAAACCCAACCTGATGGCACAAGTTGTGGAATTTATGCAGCAGCTTTTGCCACAACTGTAGCATTAGGAGATAGTCCCTTGTAATAAAAAATATTCCAAGGATGTAAAATGTATGAGACAACATTTTATCAGAATTATCGAGAATAATAAACTTATGCCTTTTCCCAGCATATAAACGTGTGGGCTTGTAAAATTATTACAACTTGATACGTTTACTTTGATACTTGAAGCGTCTACTTAGACGGTACTGGTAAAATTGATAATACCTGATGCGTCTATTTTGACAGCATTGATAAAATTGTTGTAAAAATGTACATTTTAAGCGGAGAAACAAAGAAATGTTGGTTGTGTTTCACGGGACTGGGCGATGGAGGGGCCTATTCCATTAGTATAAAATTAACAATACTTTATGCATCTATTTAGACGGTACTGGTTAAATTGATAATACCTGATGCGTCTATTTTGATAGCATTGATAAAATTGTTTTAAAAATGTACATTTTAAAGCGGAGAAACAAAGAAATGTTGGTTGTGTTTCACGGGACTGGGCGATGGAGGGGCCCATTCCATTAGTATAAAATTAACAATACTTTATGCGTCTATTTAGACGGTACTGGTTAAATTAATAATAATGCGTTTATTTAAACAATAACGGAATAATTACTAACAATTTGTTTATTTAGATGGTACTGGTCAAAATTAAGATAAATGTTTTAAACTTTAACAAAAAATTTTTTTATACCAATAAAGCACAATTAATTTTTTATACGCACTGTATCCAAAATAAAAGAAAAAATATAATGAACGGTCTTATCCATACTTTTTACACAACGTAAGAAAAATGGTCATAAAATTTTAATTACTAATAAATTTTTAATTATTGTTTTAGTTTCTGATATAGATCAAGATGAATTTGATAGCTGAATTCTAGATAAAATTAATTAATAGTGCCGAAAGGGGAACCAAAAAGGGAAAAATATATAGAAAGGGAAACCAAAAAGGGAAAAATATATAGAAAAAAAATATAAAGAGAATAATATAACGCGCGTTATTTTTATGACCATTTTTCTAACGTTGTGTAAAAAGTATGGATGGGACCAACCGTTCATTATATTTTTTCTTTTATATTATAATATGTATAATGTTTAATAAAGCAAAAACACAGGGGCTCGATTCTTGAATTCATTCGCAAGAGAAACGTATTCGCAAATTCTGTTCTTACAGAAAAGTTGGTAATTTATTGGCTATCGTATGGCTTTTAACCAATAAACTTGCAACTTTTCTGTTAGAACGAGTATTTGCGTAAACGTTTTTCTTGCGAATGACTTCAAGAATCGAGCCTCAGGACGTATTCAATTAAAAATTTTTATTTATAAAAAAATTACATCTCTTTTAATAATAACCGCGATAATAATACGGATACATTGGAGGCGGATACGACACTGGAGGCGGCGGATACGACGGTGGAGGCGGCGGTGGTAGGTACGACGGTGGAGGCAGCGGATATGACAGTGGAGGCGGCGGTGGTGCTGCGGCGTATCCTGTGGAAGCGTACGCTGATGAAACGTACGCAGAACCATGTTGTCCGTACGTTCCAACAGCGTACGCTTTTTTTCCTTTCCTTTTGCATTTCCCTCCTAACAGCTGCGTTGATTTGCTACAAATGTTAATTTATTTAAAAATTATTTGAAAATATACACGACGATAATAAAGCAAAAACACAGATGCTCGATTCTTGAATTCATTCGCAAGAGAAACGTATTCGCAAATTCTGTTCTTACAGAAAAGTTGAAAATTTATTGGCTATCGTATGGCTATTAACCAATAAACTTACAACTTTCTGTTAGAGCGAGTATTTGCGTATACGTTTCTCTTGCGAATGACTTCAAGAATCGGGCCCCTGTACGTAAGCTTAGAGAATAAGAAGCAAACAGACGAACAATACAATAACGTATTTTATGTGTTACCTTCGTGTCATTCCTCCTCTTCCTCCTCTTCCTCCTCTTCCTCCTCTTCCTCCTCTTCCTCCTCTTCCTCCTCTTGCGCCTCGTGGCGGTGGCGGTGGCGGTGGAGGTGACGGCGACGGTGACGGTGGAGGTGACGGTGACGCTGGCGGTGGCGGTGGCGGTGGCGGTGGCGTTGCCGACGTTCTGAGTACTTTCGAGGGTTTGCTTGGCGACGGACCAACTTTTTCTTGCGTCGCTGCTTGCATGTTGCGCGGACACACGGGGCACTTGGCCTCTGCCACGTGCTCGGTGGTCACCTCAGTTGTAGCTGTAAAAAAAGCAAATATGATTACGTTTTATAAGAAAAAATATACATGTAGTATTTTATAAGTAAATCTGATTTACTTATATTGCATTATGCAGTAAGAATTATGTACTTACACTTGCGAGATCGCCGAGACGTGTCGAGCGACATGTTGATATTGCCGTCCATGGGCTACACATACAATAATGACTACTCGCTGGAAAATAAATCTTCGCGATGATAGACAAAGACAACCATATGCGTTCATGAACGCATATGACTGCGTTCAGAAATATCACCTGAATGTCCTTCTCATCGTTTTATCTTTGTTGTTCGGGCAATAGAAACAAGGATATAATAAAAATACGCCAGATATTATTGAAACATATAAAACTATAATGTTTTATCAATTTCACGTGTGCTATGTGTATTCTCGCTGTTCGCCAAGTCAGTCCATCAAAAGATTAAAAATTTAATATCAAATCGATCACATTGTACGATTTGCAATTTTAATAATGTTGTTTATAACATTAAATAAAATAAATAATTATATTTATATTATTGGAAAATAATAAATAAATTTAGTTAAAAATTTTTATTTTAAAAAATGTACTATTAAATTTTGTCATTATTTGTTGATAAACAATCCTTTTCCTAGTAATTTTTATTTAAGAACATACATATTACTTGTTAAAATGTTTAACAATAAAATAATATTAATAACAATTCAATTTCATATTAAATTTTTTTATTATTACTAAATTAATTACAATAAAAAATTAATTTTTTAAAATTATTACTAAATTAATTACAATAAAGAATAAATTTTTTAAAATTATTACTCAATTAATTACAATAAAAAATAAATTTTTTAAAATTATTACTCAATTAATTATAATAAGAATAATTTTTTTAAATTATTACTCAATTAATTACAATAAAGAATAAATTTTTTAAAATTATTACTCAATTAATTACAATAAAGAATAATTTTTTTAAATTATTACTCAATTAATTACAATAAAAAATAAATTTTTTAAATTATTACTCAATTAATTACAATAAAGAATAAATTTGGTAATAATTAAAAAAAATTTAATATGAAATTGAATTGTTATTAATATTATTTTATTGTTAACATTTTAACAAGTAATATGTATGTTCTTAAATAAAAATTACTAGGAAAAGGATTGTTTATCAACAAAATAATGACAAAATTTAATAGTACATTTTTTAAAATAAAATTTTTACTAAATTTATTTATTATTTTCCAATAATATAAATATAATTATTTATTTTATTTAATGTTATAAACAACATTATTAAAATTGCAAATCGTACAATGTGATCGATTTGATATTAAATTTTTAATCTTTTGATGGACTGACTTGGCGAACAGCGAGAATACACATAGCACACGTGAAATTGATAAAACATTATAGTTTTATATGTTTCAATAATATCTGGCGTATTTTTATTATATCCTTGTTTCTATTGCCCGAACAACAAGGATAAAACGATGAGAAGGACATTCAGGTGATATTTCTGAACGCAGTCATATGCGTTCATGAACGCATATGGTTGTCTTTGTCTATCATCGCGAAGATTTATTTTCCAGCGAGTAGTCATTATTGTATGTGTAGCCCATGGACGGCAATATCAACATGTCGCTCGACACGTCTCGGCGATCTCGCAAGTGTAAGTACATAATTATTACTGCATAATGCAATATAAGTAAATCAGATTTACTTATAAAATACTACATGTATATTTTTTCTTATAAAACGTAATCATATTTGCTTTTTTTACAGCTACAACTGAGGTGACCACCGAGCACGTGGCAGAGGCCAAGTGCCCCGTGTGTCCGCGCAACATGCAAGCAGCGACGCAAGAAAAAGTTGGTCCGTCGCCAAGCAAACCCTCGAAAGTACTCAGAACGTCGGCAACGCCACCGCCACCGCCACCGCCACCGCCAGCGTCACCGTCACCTCCACCGTCACCGTCGCCGTCACCTCCACCGCCACCGCCACCGCCACGAGGCGCAAGAGGAGGAAGAGGAGGAAGAGGAGGAAGAGGAGGAAGAGGAGGAAGAGGAGGAATGACACGAAAGGTAACACATAAAATACGTTATTGTATTGTTCGTCTGTTTGCTTCTCATTCTCTAAGCTTACGTACAGGGGCCCGATTCTTGAAGTCATTCGCAAGAGAAACGTATACGCAAATACTCGCTCTAACAGAAAGTTGTAAGTTTATTGGTTAATAGCCATACGATAGCCAATAAATTTTCAACTTTTCTGTAAGAACAGAATTTGCGAATACGTTTCTCTTGCGAATGAATTCAAGAATCGAGCATCTGTGTTTTTGCTTTATTATCGTCGTGTATATTTTTAAATAATTTTTAAATAAATTAACATTTGTAGCAAATCAACGCAGCTGTTAGGAGGGAAATGCAAAAGGAAAGGAAAAAAGCGTACGCTGTTGGAACGTACGGACAACATGGTTCTGCGTACGTTTCATCAGCGTACGCTTCCACAGGATACGCCGCAGCACCACCGCCGCCTCCACTGTCATATCCGCTGCCTCCACCGTCGTACCTACCACCGCCGCCTCTACCGTCGTATCCGCCGCCTCCAGTGTCGTATCCGCCTCCAATGTATCCGTATTATTATCGCGGTTATTATTAAAAGAGATGTAATTTTTTTATAAATAAAAATTTTTAATTGAATACGTCCTGAGGCTCGATTCTTGAAGTCATTCGCAAGAAAAACGTTTACGCAAATACTCGTTCTAACAGAAAAGTTGCAAGTTTATTGGTTAAAAGCCATACGATAGCCAATAAATTTTCAACTTTTCTGTAAGAACAGAATTTGCGAATTCAAGAATCGAGCACGTGTTTTTGCTTTATTATACACATTATTATATACATTGAGTGCGTTCGGGGAGACGCTATTAGCGCTACCAGCATCAGTCCATCTTCATTACTCATTAAAAGTAGAACAAGGATAAACTAATGCTGATAGCGCTAATAACGTCTCCCTGAACGCACCCATCATTCACATAATAAAATTATTATGAAACAACCAACATTTCTTTGTTTCTCCGCTAAAACAATTTTATCAATTGTAGAATAGATTCTTTCTTCCGTGTTATGGCTCAAGCGGTTCGAGCTCTTCCTTTGACGCGGTCTCATTTGCATAATTTAAAAAATTAATATCTTGATTATTTGTAAACCAAACCCAACTTAACCTAACTCAAGATCTAATCAAAGACGATGTTGGATTTTTATGTTTATCTCGATTTTTTTTACATTTTTATGAATATTGAGCCACATGGGCTGCGGTCCACTTGACGCTACAAATGCTTTAAAGCGTTTTTGACCAATCGAAACAAAGATTTTTACAAATTAACCAATCAAAGACTGCTTCGAAACGTTTGTAGCATCAAGTGGACCGTAGCCATGGTCAGGGACACCTTGTAGATTTACATGTTTACATGCTACTATCTAGCTGTAGCTGAGTGAGAATAAGAAGAGTAAGGGTCGCTTCACACTGTACGGCACGTATTGGAAATGATACGAACCGACCCTGACAAGACAAAATATTAAACATGCGTTTTTACTAAGACAGCACACAATATTTATAAAATATTTACAAAATATTTATAATATTTATTTAAATATTTTATAAATATTTATCCAAATATTTTATAAATATTTTTGTGGTGTTAGATTTGACATATCATAAAGATTTATCATAAATATAATAAAAATATAAAATATTTATAAATATTTACAAAATATTATTTATACTAATCTTTATTTTTTATTTACCATAAATATTGTATAAAATATGTAATCTAGATTGTAATATGTTAAATAACAATTTTTTCTTCATGTATATAAAATATGTATAAAATATTTATATATAATATTTAGAAAAAAAAAATTAATAAGTGTTTATAAATTTTTATCATGAATATTGTGTGCTGTCTGGGTAATGCGACTGTTCATATACATCAACATTGGCCAACACATTTCGTCAACGGAATCTATCAATAATTGCATAACGCATGTTTTAACATTTTGCATTGATCAGGTTTATAATTTTGTCGTCGGTACGGGATGGTCTGTATCGTATATTGTGAACCGACCCTAATAGAGTGCGACAGCGGCGCCGAAATTTTCAGACATAAAATTTTTGCAGTCGTATAACTTTTTTATTAGAATTACTACGCTCAATCAGAAGGCGTAGTATTGTTTCTAAATGTTTTCTCAAGGACGACCCAGGCTTGATTTATGTATACAAGATCTAAAATTTTTACATCAAGTACATTTTATTATAAGTCCACGTCAGAAATTTTTACAGGTTCTGATGGTACGTATACCGTGTTCATAAGACCGATTTGTAATAAAGCAGCATGGCGATAAGCGGATGATTACCTACCAATCTACGGATTCGGGTTAGATTTCCGGCGCACTTTTTTTTTTATTTACAATCTGCAAAAAAGTTTTATTGACGTAAGACAAGATTTATAAATTTTTGTAAATTTTTCCTGTATAAAATAATTTTTTTTCTATTCCAATAAAGCTCAATTATTATGTATTTTGCGATTATTTTTTTATACGTATCGTATCCGAAATAAAAGGGACAAATATAACGCTATTTCAATGACACAATTTTCTTTTGCATTGTGTAAAAGGTATGGAACGGACGAACCATTCGTACGGTCAGGTCAAGAAATTAACAACGATGAATCTTTAAATTTTTCATTTTTCAATATTTTTGATTTTATATAAACTATAAAATAAAATTGTCATTGAAATAGTGTTATATTTTTCCTTTTCATTTCGGATACATATAAAAAATTAACTGTAAAATAAATAATAATTATGGTTTGGTAAAAAAAAAATTATTTTATATAGAAAAAATTTTTAACCATAAATATTGTTACATTAATAAAAATTTTTCACAGATTGTATTAAAAAATAAAAAGAAAGAAACTACGGCAGGAATTGAACTCGGATCGACAGATCGGTAGGTCTCGCCCACTGCCCGTCGCCACACAACGCTCTTGTAGATCGATCTTATGGACACGGTATATGAGCGGCGCCCGCGTGATAAACATATGCCGAAAAAGTTCAGACGCCGCGATCTCGGAGTCAGCTGAGCGCGCTCACGCCGAACCGACCGAACGTAGCCGAGCACGCGACAGTTTAGTGGTTCACGGAGCGCGATGTGTGCGTGAATGTGCTTGAGTTCGGGCCTGGAAATAGCAGTACGGCCTGTACAGCTGAGCGTTGTCTCCCATTGTCTCCTATCCTGTATCTCTTCATTACGCTGCCGCACGCCGATCCCGCCAACAGTTACCTCACGCACGTGGTTACGCCTCTTGTTTATATACATTGTTCGAGCGCCAGAATTGGTGAGGTATGTTGAACTTTCCTCAAAACAACAGCGTGTGACAAGACGTTACAACATGTCAGATCGCACGTTTACGAAAAAATATTTAAAACCAGATGCATCTATAAATAGCACTGGTAAAATTTATATTATTATTTATATAATATCTGAAGTATCTATTTGATACTGGAAAATTTTGTAATATCATATAGCATCTATTGACAGCACTGGTAAAAATAATAATACCTGAAGTGTCTTTAGATGGAAAATTTTATATCATATAGCATCTATTGACAGCACTGGTAAAAATAATAATACCTGAAGTGTCTTTAGATGGAAAATTTTATAATATTATATAGCATCTATTGACAGCACTGGTAAAAATAATAATACCTGAAGTGTCTTTAGATGGAAAATTTTATAATATTACATAGCATCTATTGACAGTACTGGTAAAAATAATAATACCTGAAGTGTCTTTAGATGGAAAATTTTATATTATATAGCATCTATTGACAGTACTGGTAAAAATAATAATACCTGAAGTGTCTTTAGATGGAAAATTTTATATTATATAGCATCTATTGACAGCACTGGTAAAAATAATAATACCTGAAGTGTCTTTAGATGGAAAATTTTATAATATTACATAGCATCTATTGACAGTACTGGTAAAAATAATAATACCTGAAGTGTCTTTAGATGGAAAATTTTATAATATTATATAGCATCTATTGACAGCACTGGTAAAAATAATAATACCTGAAGTGTCTTTAGATGGAAAATTTTATAATATCATATAGCATCTATTGACAGCACTGGTAGAAATAATAATATCTGAAGTGTCTTTAGATGGAAAATTTTATAATATCATATAGCATCTATTGACAGCACTGGTAAAAATAATAATACCTGAAGTGTCTTTAGATGGAAAATTTTATAATACCATATAGAATCTATTTAGACAGCACTGGTAAAAATAATAATACCTGAAGTGTCTTTAGATGGAAAATTTTATATCATATAGCATCTATTGACAGCACTGGTAAAAATAATAATACCTGAAGTGTCTTTAGATGGAAAATTTTATAATACCATATAGAATCTATTTAGACAGCACTGGTAAAAATAATAATAACTGAAGTGTCTATATAGTACTGAAAAATTTTATAATACCAACTGCATCTATTTAGACAGCACTGAAAAAATTAATAATTCTTGAAGTGTCTATTTAGATAAAACTGGAAAACCAGCTGCATCTATTTCGACAGCACTGGTAAAATTTATATACCTGAAGTGTCTATTTAGATGGTACTGGAAAACTATATAATACCATATGCATCTATTTAGATTGTATTGGTAAAATTTATAATATTTGGAACGTCTCTTTTGACGGTATTAATAAAATCACTACCGCATTGGTATGCATGTGTACATGTATTTCCAATACATGTACGTTATAAGTTTATGGTAATACAGTACGAAATTAAAAATGTTGATAATTTACCGACGGGATTAGTTATCAACATTTTTAATTCCGTTGTGACGGCGCTGGGGTCCGGTCGAAGTTCGCTCTTTACTTTAGCATCCCCTTAAGTTGGACGACGTTTGATTTACGTTGACTTTAATTTTTGAATAACGATTTATATACCAGAAAAGTTCGAAAGCACGTAAAATGCATTATGCGCGAACTTGTCTTCGCGGAACTAATTTGAGGTATTCCGAGAGTTTTGGGTGAGAAAATACGTCAGAGCTTTTAACTTTTAACTACTTACGCATACACAGAATGGATTTCGCAACAAGCTTCATGGCATTTTGTTTGATATTTTCATGTATTTTATGGATTGGCGACCAATATGCGAAAATGAACCAAAAAGCAAAGCAATTTGCTGGTAAAAAAATGTATTCAATATATTATATACAGACACACACATGCACATGCGTGCGATGGTTGAAATGTTACATATCATTTTCGTAACAAATCACTGTTAGTTTCGATTAAAGTTGCATTTATTTACGGTACAAAAATACTTCCAAATTTTTATTTATCTTTCTTTCTACAGATAGTTTTAAAATATTCGAATATTTGTTATTACTTTATTTTTATTCCGTTTGTAACTTTTTCGATAGCTTTCTTGCGATTACGAAATAATTTTTTTGTGACATGTATAAAATAAAATAAAATCCTTCATGTTTCATTTATAATTAAATTTTTTGTCTTTTACTTGGAAGCAGTGAGAGAGAGAGAGAGAGAGAGAGAGAGAGAGAGAGAGAGAGAGAGAGAGAGAGAGAGAGAGAGAGAGAAACCGGTAATTTTAAGAACTGCTTTTTTAATACTTATTATATATAAACAATTAATACATTGAGAAAAAGAAATCGTTAATTTTATTAAATTTTTTACTTGATTAAATTGCACACATACACAAAGCTTTATGTATTTGAGTTAATTTAAACTATACATATATGTATAATATATATTTAAAATATATAAACTTGCATCTGAATATTAAAGTTTACAAAGTATTACAATATGTACATTTAAGCAATAAGTAATTGTAGTGATATAGTAATAAATAATTATCTAAAAAATTGTACTAGCATTTACATCATGTAAGTATTTGACGAATAAGTATTGATTTTATAATTGATATTCTCTTTTAAGTCAAATATTAAATATTATAAGACTCATATTACATGCAACGTTTTAAAAAGTCAATCTCCTTTTAATGACAATTTCTTTATTCAATTAAAAATTCATTTTTCTTTGAAATAACGAGGTATTAATTATTTTCGAATTATAAGCAATTCAAAATGAAACGTTTCTTGAAATTAAGCTTTAAAAGAAAGAAAATAATAGAAATACATGTTTAATTTTTATTCTTAAATTTTAGATAAAGTGTTTATTGTAATAGAATTTAAATTTCATAAGTTTTTAATTATCCAAATGCAATAATGTTAAAAATTGGAGAGTTCTGCAAAAGTATGATAGTTCTTTCAAATAATAAAAATAATTGCAAAGTAATATAAAATTACATTCCCAACATAAAAATTATTTTTCTTTAATACCAAGTAAAAATAACCAATTTAATAAAAATTTAGGGATACTTTAAGTGTCAGCATTTGAATTCTAATCTGTAAAAAATTTTAAGAGCCTTTTATGAATTAACATTTTCTCCTGTAAGTTAAAGTGTGTATATGAGAACCAAGAAAAGCATATACATATTATCCCTTATGTAGAAGAGGTTGTCTGCGCAAAAGGAGATCGGTGCCGTCGTTGCATAAGCTTGTATTCAAGTTTAATATTAGCGTAAAGATCGCCTCTCTATTGCTAAGCGGACTGTTGCATAAACGCACGTAATTCATACTTGTTACTGTAAAATGTAACGGAGTAACGAGATCTACATATGCCATTATTTTGTATCAATGAGAGTTTTTTCGGTAGCATTTATTCATTAAATGTTACTGATTTTATTTTCATAAATCCTTTCTTACTTTTTTGTCCCTCAAATAATTTTTTAATAGACTCTCTTTTAAATTGTGTCTTGTTATATAATATAGTTTCTATTAAATAAAAATTATTTCTATAAAGATTCTAATATCTTCTTAAATCTTAATTTGCAATAAGCTCACTATTTTTTATAATTAAATAACCTTATAAACTAGGAAAGAATATTCAGAGAGTTGGATTTTAAGTATTTAAATATGAATTATATATTCTTATATATTTTGCTATATAAGATATTAAATTGTATTTAAATACTGAAGAATGTAAATAAACGCAAGTAAAGAAGTATGTTTTCTAGTTTATTTTTTACAATTTAATTTTTATAGTCAAAATAATGTGAGTATAGCCATTTTCTGTTTGAAATACACGATTTTAATTTATCTCTTACAAAATCTATTTGAGCGCATACACAGAAGAGAACATCTTTTTCGTTTCAAGAGATAATCTTTGTTGTGAAAAAAATATATCCGATTCTAAATTCTTAAACGAGTTTTCTCCTCCACGTTTTTGACGTTTTAAACAAATTTATTTGACTTATATAAATTATATTTATATGAGTTAATTAGTATGATATGTAATTAAAATGCGTAACACATAAGAAGGAATTACTGCGAGCATTTAGTGTGACGAAAAATGAAATGACAGTAGGTTTCAGCAGTACATTTTCGATTTGCTGTGCAAGATACATTAATGTGTCTTGAGTACTTTTACTTTCTATCCTACTCTTAAGTACAATTTCTATCAGGGTTAAATCTAACAAAAGCATTATAATTAATAGCAAATAAGCGTCTTAATTGTCATTTGGCAATAAATTATAATAATTTTTTCTTAGTAATATATTGTACATTTATCTGTGACTTAAGGAAAGTTAATAAAGTGATAATTAAATATCTCGTGGTGGTACACACAAACTATAATAAATAATTATTACATCACAATTTTATTTACATCAACAATATTTCGATAATATATTCTTTGCATTTACATTATTTTATCCATTTTTTATTACGTACTGAATATACATAGCAGTTTTATTGCTCTATGAATTTAAAAAATTTTCCAAATATTTAAAGTTTTCTAAACCTTTTTAGACAAAATTTAAACTTTTGTACGAAGAAAACAAACTTTTCTCATTAATGACATCCTTTTATTTGTAATTACTGTTTTATAATTATTTGACAATGCTTTTTCCCTCGTCTCTCTCTTTCTCTCTCTCTCTCTCTCTCTCTCTCTCTCTCTCTCTCTCTCTCTCTCTCTCTTTCTAGAAAATAGATAACAAAGTTATATTTTCCAAACAATTCAAAGAATTATATTTAACTTGATTTTTTGATTATACACATTTTTTCGATATCTGCCCATCAGACACATGGATCTATCTCGTGTTGAACACTATTTTTCTTATCTTAAAGTATTGAAAAAAATTTAATGTTTTTTAAAACGAGTAACAAACTTTATTCGTCGTTCGGTGTTTTAGAATTAATTAAACAGAGATGTGAAGATTTGTCAAAACCTTTGATTTTATTTTGATCAAAAATTATATTTTAAAAAATAAATATTTAACAAAATTGTTATTTATATAATAGAAGAAAGTCGCATGTGAGTTTCTGACACGTTTATGCGAGATATTATACATTTTCTCCAATATCACATTCAGCCATAGGATTAGTTTTTTATAGTTGAAATAATTTTGGAATCTCGAGTCTCTTCTACTATCTACTTACTTTATTTCAGAGAGGGAAGGCAGATAAACAGATTATTGTATAGTACAGTTTTATACGATATAGTACTTTGTCCCGGATGCCGTAGACTTGTGTAATCGAAGAGTTAATTAAGATTTAAATTTTACAATTAATTACAAAAATATGTATGCAATAAAAAATTAAAAAAATGCAATAAATGATGACATTCCGTATTATTGGGAGATAAGATTTTTTGAAATGACCGAGAACATGATGGTTAAGAGAATCGTTCAATAGTTTTACGATATCTTTTATTTTAAGAAATTAGAGAGAGGAAATTTATTTAAAAGATAAAAACTGGAATTATTATTGCGGTTCTCTCTATACTACTGAAAAAAGTTAAATCTAAATATTGTCGGAGTATCTGCGATGGTGTAAAGAGGTCAAAGTCATTGCGTTTCATTGATCAGCGGTAGGCGACGAAATGTCTATTCAACAGGTTGTTAACTACTTAAATCTATGGTAGCCCCTTCTTGCCACTCTTGTCTGTGATGATACCGATGTGATTCTCACGTAGTCAGTGTCAACTCGACGACGGTTCGCACTTCAACTCGCGATGCGGCTTTCTTGTACCATTTACACGGCGATCACGCTCATTTTATTCAGCAGCATAGTGTTGTATGCCAGCGGCACAGAAAGTAAGTGGCAGCGAGTCGCATAAAACGCTTACAAATTCCACTTGAAATTGTAATGTAATATTGCGCATCATGGTGTATTTTCACGAAATGTAACCAAAATGAAAATATGAAGTAGATTTTTACCAATTTAATATACTCTATTCACTTAGGATAGTATGTTGTCATTTAAAAGTAAATCATACAATAGGTACACTGAGAAAAAAAGATTGTTTCAATAACTAAAATTTTCAAATTAATTAAATTTCTTCAGTTTAAATATTTGTATATTTAATACTTATATAAAGATATATTTGAAATAAAAAGATTCAATTAAATATATAAATATTATATATATGAATATCACTACTACACTGAGAAAAAAATATTGTTGATTTGACAAAATTTTCCAGCTAAATTAAAATTTTGTCAGTTCAAGAATTTATGCATTTAACTTAAATGCACAAATTTCAATTCAAGTATTTATATAGTTAATTGAGATATATAAATACTTGAATAGACAAATTTAATTTAGTTAGAAAATTTAGTCAAATTAACATTTTTTTTCTCAGTGTAGATTACCAATTTATATAGTTTATATATTATTTGGGTTTTCAATTTTTAATATCATGTTGACATATCTGTACAGCGTTGCAATCTGATCTCGTTGAAATCATATCGGCCAAATATTCTCTGTCGACATGCAGACGTTCATGCTTCCTTATTTATCAGTAGTTACAGATTGTCGTCATTTATCCACTTGTACTGTCATTCAAAGCGAATCAAGGGAATGAATAAGTCCCAGTATTTCAAAATACACACGAGTCATTTGCATTCAATAATGTTGTACACATTTGCAAATAATAATAATAATAATAATAAATTTACAGAAAATAAACACAAAGTTACTACAATGTAAAATAATATTAGTATTAAACAATGAGGCCATAGCATTAATGTTGTTTTTATAATGTTTTATTTGACTAGAAAAATCTTATACTAAGATGTGTAAATATACATATACATATATGAAGATGACAAATGTATAAAGAAAATTTATAAAAAGTAATAACACAAGGATAATAAACTAATTACTTAATTAAAATAAAATATAAATTATGATATAAAATACAACAGAAACATAAAAAGAAAACAAAAACGAAGATATTTCAATATAATGTAATTTTATTTACTTTATGAGTTGTTTTGCAATTTAAAATTAAATAGATATACAAAAAGTGTTTTACAAATTACAAGAGAATTTATTTTTAATCTGCCGTCATTTTCTTCTATGACTGAAAATTCTGAATAGTTTTTAAGTTATAAACGATCATAGAAGACTTTTTGCAAACTATATTTCAGAACAAAATAATTAACAATATCATCTTTTAAATTAATTTTAAATAGCTTTTAAAATTTAATAAAACTTAAATTCAAGTTATTGCTTAATTAGATGATATCCCATCTTGGTATCTTCGTTGATAGGAAATTCGAATTAATTGCAGAATTTGTCCTTGTAATTAAAATCATTAAAGGGAAAAAAGTGTAAGGCAAAAAAATATATAAAGTGTAATTGAAAGGAGTAGACTTTGTAAATTATTATCATAAGCTTATAGTACTGCTTGTAAGGTCACCTCACCAAGCGATAAACATGGTCGAGACGCGAATCATCTCACGTAATTAACGAGATTACAGCTTCCGACATTGTCCCTCGGTGATTAACAGGGTCCCCCATATGGAATCACACTTGGACCGATCGGCTGAAGCAAGATCTATTCGTAAAATACGACAAGTTCGCCAGGCCGACGCAATACTTTAATACCACAGTCGTCAAATTCGACATTACTTTGCTTTATGTCGATGTGGCAAGTATGCGCGATATTAAAACCTGTAATGGACGCGATTTTCATTCTCCTGATTTTACTTACAATAGGCTTTTTTTCCATTTTCAGGACGATTTCAAGTCTACCATCACCGTCAACGGATGGGCTAATCATGTGCGTGAAGTTTAATACTTTTATATTATTACATCACATAATGCAATGTTTAATAATTAAGATTACAAACACGAACTTTTCCTTAAAAATTTTTAATTATTTCCTATATCATATATCTAGATGTGGATAGATGAAAAACTCAAATGGGATCCCGCAAAATACGGAAATATCAAACATATTCACGTAGGGAGCCACGAGGTATGGCAACCAGACATTCTGTTGTATCACAGGTACATACATAATATTCTGTCTGAAATCTTAAAAGTACGTGACCTAAAATAAGTAACGAAACAAAATATATTCAATTATTAAATTCGAAATTCAAATTATCATAAAATGTTGAAACTGTTGAAATGTCGAATCTGAAATATATTCTAAATCTAATAGTTTAATATGCACTGAAAAAAAAAATGCAATATATTCAATAAGATATGTTATTGCGGGCTGCCAATTAAAAATATACTCAATACAATAATATATGCTATTGCAGTATCAACATTGTACTTGCATTAATAGCAAATATTATTGTATTGAGTATTTTATGTAGTTGGCAGCCCGCAATCACATATGTTATTGGCTGTATTACATTTTTTTTCTGTGTGGAGATAGAACTGTTTGGTTTTGTTTCTTTCAGATCTTAACTTTATCTTTTTTATAAAATTGCATAAAGTTACACAATATAGATTTATATGCAATAAATTTGAACAAACAAAAGTTGTTTATTTTCTGTTTGCAGCAAATAAGTAAACTAATTTTGCTTAAATTTCTCTGACATTGGGTAATCGAATTAATTGAACAGATTGATCAGCTTCTTTTAAACTATTCAAAAAACTCATTAAACATTTCTATTTTAAATTGTCCAAATAGTTTGAACAATTATTGAACATTATTTTATATCCAATCTTTAATCTGCAATTGTGTTAAATATTCGATATATATTTGTTTCTAATCAGTGGCACTGCGGGTACAGTTGAGCATTATGGTGACACGGCCTGCATCATCTTTAATAACGGTCGAGTGTTATGGGTGCCACCGGCGCAATTTGTCGGACTTTGCGAGTTAGATCTTCGTCTTTGGCCCTTTGATACTCAGATTTGCAATATGACGTTCGGCTCTTGGACATATCATGGCGAACAAATCGATATGCGATTAAGCGAGTCCGAAAACATGGTATGAAAATATTATCTTTAATTATCGTGTGTCTTTTTATTCTATTTTATACAAGATGTAAAAAATTGCATGTTGGGATTTTCTCGAAAATAGAAACATACTGCAAAATTCAAATATGTGTGTTTGAATCATTACTTATTTGTAAACGTTTTTTATTTACCAAAAGGAAACTTTAATAGATATCTAATAGATGATACATAATATACAGAAAAAGAAAAAGGGAAAGAGATTATAAAATACCATTGTTTTTATAGTTTTAGTTTTAAATTAGTGAATCAAAGTGCAGTGTAAATGAGAAAAGATATTGTGGTATTCTATAATCCTCTCCTTTGTCCTATACATAAAATATAAACTTTTTTTACATTTATTAGATTATTAGATGTATTATTATATTATGTAATGATGTTAAAATATTAGCAATTGACAACAGGAACGTATGTACGTGAAAAATGCAGAGTGGAAATTAATAGATCTGACCAAATCGCGTGAAGCAGTCATCTACTCCTGTTGCCCGGAACCATACATCAATCTAAATTTCAAGATGACTTTAAAAAGGAATTCAGCGCTTTATTGTAGTATATTGCTGATGCCTGCTGCCGGTGTGTATCATTAATTATTGTTTAGATAACGCTAACCCAGTAGCGGTTATGTTTCAAACAAAGTGAAAGTGCTTTAAAGTGATCGAAATATTTGAATTATTTATTTAAAAAAATAATATTACAAATAAAGATTTCTTACAGTTTGTAAATGGAAATCTAATATATATATATATATATATATATATATATATATATATATCAAAGTCTTTTAACAAGCCCTAATAAAATCACACAAGAATCAATAATTTAAGATATATTTAATATTTTATTCAGAAAATATTTCGACATAAAATATGCCACAAGATATCTCAAACTACCGATTTTTTAAATTAATTTTAATTAAACACTTGTAAATGTAAAATAATTATGAAAATTTAATTGGGTATGCATTTATTATATTTCTTTTTCTTAGTTTCTTCCTTAAAATATAAATTATATACTCGTATTTCAAACATTTTTTTAAATGGACTACGTGTGTAAAATGTTAGAAATGATACATATAAACTTTTCTTATTTGTTATTTTTCACATCTTCCACAAATTTTAATTATGTTAAATATTTTTGTTACAAAAAAAATATATAATTTATTCTGCACGCCCTAATTTGAATGTGAGAACGTGAAAAAACAAATTCATTTTTGTTTTATTTTGAAGGAAATAATTAAAAAGTTTTTATAAGTAATAAATAAGTGGAAAAATAAAAACTTTTCCTATTTCTTTCATTTTTCTCAAAACGAAGCAAAAATGAGTGGATTTTAAAAGAATTTTTTAAAGTGTATTTCTCTCGAAAATTTGACTTTTGAATTCATAACACCTTGTATAACGTTGATTTACGTAATGATGATAATTTAATAAATTTTACACAATGATGTAATTCAAGAATTTTGATGATGGCTTTAGTCACGGTTCCTAGTACGACTGTTCTCTAATTAAGTGACTATGGTGAGATTAGTTAAAAAACTAAACTTATCACACTCGCGTCTGAATCCAGTCTAATATTTACGATATACTTTTAGCAATAGTTTTCCTGGTTCTGGTTACGTTTTGGTTACCACCTCAAAGTGAAATGAAGATCAGCGTTGCGGCCTGTACTATATTAATCATCGCCATATTTTTGGGCTTTCTCGGCCTTAAAGTACCATTAACTGCGACTCCTCCGCTCATAGGTAGACTAATGCAAAAGTCTAATTCCTTTAAAACCTTCAATTATTTTCAATTATATTTTAAAAACAAAAGGATAAAAAAGCTGTTTGATTTAGAAAGATAAAAATATTTAATTTGTTTGAATTTTGCATATTTTGTATGTTTTCCTCATTTAATATGATTCTATTCAAAAATATACAATATAATAAAATCTGTATAATAATTTTACGCACACATACACACGCGTGCGCAATGACATAAATATTTTATCTGATTGCAAGTAATATCCCATACAACATATCTTTCAAAAAGCTTTTGAAAGCTTTCTGAAAGATACCTAGCAGAAGATATCTTTTAGATATCTTTCAGAAAGCTTTCCGAAAGATGTGTGCTATATGGGATAATATATTTACGTTGTTTTTTAAGCTAAAATTAAACAAATTTTATACTGTGGCTTATAAAAACTGCGAGATAAATTATAATTAACTTATTTCATGTTTATCTTTACAGTTTATTTTTATAGTGGCTGCCTCTGTCTAGAGACAATATCGTTAGTATTATCAATAATGGTGATCAACATGTCAAAAAGGGTTTATTGCAAACCACTTCCAAGAAATATTAGGCTATGCTTATTAAGTTGGCCTGGAAAACTGTTAGGACTCTCCGATCTCATAAGTGTGGTAATTAAAATTTAAAAATAATTAAAGGTTATTTATTATAAAAAATACTTATGTATAATTTATATACAACCATTTTTTAATTTATTTTAAACATTTTTGCAAAATCCTTATTTGTTAGTGTATTTTTGCCGCATATTTTTGAATAAATTATTTTTATATATGGATTATATGTGTGTATATATATATATATATACATATATATATATATATATATATGTATATATATATATATACACACATATAATCCATATATAAAAATAATTTATTCAAAAATATGCGGCAAAAATATATATATATATATATGTATGTATATATATGTGTGTATAGTATAATATAAGAGATTGATAAATATCAAAACAAATAGAAAAACAATGTCAAGTAAAAATATTATAACAATAATTCTCTCTATACAATTTTATATTATTTGAATATATTTTTTCCGATAAATTACGCAAATTAATATCAAAAATTACATGCAATATATAATTAAAAAATGTAATTTAATATTATTTTATTATCGTCGAAAATTATTTCAGATCGAATCGCGACGGCCTATGCCAAGTCAGGAGTTGCGCGGCAAACTTACAGAGGAGTCCACTACTAATTCGACATCTAACATTTCCGACGATGGAGATCGGCAGAATATAATTTCACCAACGAAGAACACCACACAACTCGAATGGATTCTTGCGGGCACGGCTATGGATCGTATAGCTTTTGTATTGTTCTGTTTGATTTTAGCAACAATGGCAATAGTGTGCATAGGCTAATTCATTACATGAAAATATTCCTAAGTTGAATATATCAACAATCTAATATATATAAATGATATATATAAATAAATCATAAACTGTTATTCAATATATTGATTTATTTTTGTAAATAAATATCTTTCTTGTAAAATCTACAAAGGCAAACAAAAAAATTATATATATGTATGTATATACACACATATACATATATATAGTATTATTGGGAAGAAAATATGCAAGAACGTTTCAATCAGCATTGGAATAATTTCAGAAAGATTTATTCTTTGACTGTTATGAAGAATTTTATGAAAATGTGAATTTCCCGCATTGTAAAATGTTCAATAAATAAGCTTAAAAAATTTTTTGGCATAAATAAAATATTTAATCAAGAAAATTTTTTAATATAATTTTCAGTTTTATGTACTCAATGTGTAAATTTTTCATTTCTTTCGATAATTTATATTAAAAATAAAAAAATCTTTTAAAATTAACAAAGATTCTTAAATACACATACAAGGCTTGAATACAATGTCTTTTGACTTTTTCAATCTCTAATATAAGCTTTCATATTTTTTATATAAGTTTGTAGTATTTAACGATGTTAGATATTACAAATTACTATCAGAAATTACTGTTTGTCTTTGCTATTTGGGACATCAACTTCTACATAACATATTTCAAAAATAAATATCTAGAATATAGCAATGTATAATATTCTTATAAATAACAGCTGCCATTGTTTTAATATTATCCCGATTAATTTTTATTTATGGCAAGAATCTTTTTAGAGATATTCATTTAGGGATATTTATAACATTTTTACCAAATTACATAAAATTCAAAGAGTAAATCGTCTAGAATTAAAGTCTAGTATTGCATTGCATGAAAATATTATATAATAACATAAATTAGCGTTGCATATGTTTGTGAACAACTCAATAAAATATTATTAATTTTCATTTTAACATTTGTGTTCTCTTTTTCCTTTTAATTATGCCGTTTATAATTCATTAATTCTTCAAGCGTAACTCATACTAAGTTGATAAAGCACAACATCACCAGAGATTCGTAGAGTATCCGCGATTGATGATTGTAATCTGTGTTTAAATTCTCCGATCATCTTATTAGCCAGCCATATTGTGTATCCCTCGTATTCACAGCGAATGCTATTAAGTACATACATCTGTCATTATGGAAACTAATAATTAATATTTTATAATAATTTTTTTCGCTTTCTTATAGAATTTACGTGATGAAAAAAATTATCATCAATAATAATATAATATTTTTAAGAATTTTTCACATTTTTAATAAAAATTTCTGAAAAAAATATCAAATTTCTTCAGAATTTATAAGTTTTTTTCGAAAATGAGAATAAGAAATCAAGGAAATCTTAAAATTGTATATATTAAAGTTCATATATAATAAAAACTTTTAAAAAGGATACTTCTTAATATTTCTTTTCGAAAAATATTTAATTCATACAAAAAATCCGAGAGATGTTCAAAAATGTTATAAATTATATGGAAAAAAAATTCTTAAAAAATTTTAAATGTGAAATTTACATAAAGATTCTGAAAAACTATACTTAAAAAATTTCCAGTAGGGGGTCATCAATCGCAAAAATCTTACGTGAGTAAAAAGTCACGACCAGGCATCCAGGACAAGTGGCCTTGATGTCGTTCCTCGTGACCCCATGCACCATTGTTCCAACAATTCATGACAACGTATGGTGTGCTGGTGCCGTATAAAAAACGCGGATTTAAATGCAACAGTATAACGGGATGAGGATAAATGGTCTTACCCTTCTGTAGATTCACATAAAACCTGCAAGGGATCATTATATATCTCGTCGCGCGAATGAACTTGGGAAACTGTGCAAACGCGGCTAAAATACAGTATTAAATACTCACGAGTGTGGCAGTAGCTTTAATCTTCCGGCAATAAATAAACGAGAACCGATACGAAAATTGCTGCCAATATCTACGGTAATTGGAACGTCCTGTAAGAAGAAAACATTTTAGTTTTGTTCATACTTTAAACTTTAAACTAAATGCAAATATAACTAAACGGTATTTTGGTTTGCCTTGCGGTGCGAGTTTAAAAAACAAATTTGGAAACACCTCTCGTATATATTTAAAATTAAATAAGTAATATACAAATTAATTAGAACTATCTAGACAACAGGCCACGTAGTATATTGTAAATTTCAATAGAAATTTTACTAGAAAATCCACAAGCGGTTCTTCGATTGTCAGGACCAATGTTCGAGATGGCCTGCAGATATTAGGATCTGGATATACAAATAGATTAAGCTGACGAATCCTAACGTCTTCGATGGTTCCGTTAATTTGAAGAGCTGTTATATCTTCAAGAGGCAATCTGTAGTAAAAGGCACAAAAGTGTTCACCATTCACTGCAATCTATGAAATGTAAAAGTGACAAATTGAAATTAATCTTGAAAAATTAGTTATTTTTGTAGTGTTTAGCAGACAGATTCTTCACATGCACATCCAAACAGCACGTATGTCTAAAAAACATCTTTAACATCTTAAACAAGCGTGCTGCTTAGATAGTAACTATAATATAGAGAATTTAATATAAAAGCAAAAAAACATAAAACTTTAATATCGGTTTCTGCGTAGTTTTAGATATTAAGATAAATGATATATATTTCTTACCTGAAATGCATCATTTGTACAGAAAATCATAAGGTGTATGTAGGTATTTCGGCGGAAAATACATCCGCTTGAACCTGCAGGCGAACAAGTCTCTTCATCCTCCCAAGATCCACGTACTTTTGTGTTCCTGACAATATATCCTCTGTCTAGTCGTGGATTAAAATGGAGAGCAATATTTCCAGCTGCCTTACACATTAAATTCACCGAAAACCTGTTATATATAATTATATTGAAATGAGTTTAAGCTATTTTTAGTAATATTTATTTTTATATTTAAAAAATGTTTTTTAAGCTATTAAAAAATAAAACGGCTTGCCATAATAAATGAACTAAATCATAATTTGTGTTCTTTTATTTTTTTGTCAAAAAATCATTTTTTAACTGGCAAATAAGTCTTTATAATTCAATGACTATAATTTCTTTCACACTATTCATATGACACACAAAAAAACCAAATTTTGTAAATTATAATTATGCATAGTCTGATAAGAATACTTTAAAATAAATACCTGGATGCATTTTCAGGAATGTATCCAGTGAGAATGATGGCGGATGTCGCTTTTAATGATTGCAGCGGAATCGATTTGTGGATATTCTGCGAAACGAGCACGATACGACGTACATTAATATTCAATGATATAGAATTGCCAATTTTTCGGACAAACCATACATAAATGCTTGTCAATATTTGTATGTGAATCACCGGTGTCAAATTCAAGCGCAATAGTGTTTATAAGCTTAAGTGTGATCTACAATACATGAAGTAACCGTAGAGTAAGGAGTAAGAGTAGGAGTAACGATTTGCCATATAATTTTCCACGATTTTATAAAACTAACGATATTGTTTGCAGCTATTCCTGCGCTCTAATTCTAAGCGTAAGCGTAAAAGATGGAGTAGGAGTAAGAAATAAAATTAATTTATTTCGCTTACGCCCTTACGCCTACTGTTACTTCTTATTTCACGCTTATTCCATGTATTGTAGACCACGCGTTATAGTTTCGACAATCACTATGGTTGGCTAACGATATACATATAAACTACAATAATTCTCGTTAGCCGTCTATCACAGAAGTGCAAATTTTATCGATGCAAGCATAACAATAATGTTAATTAAATCATTTCAATCTCTATACTGCTTTCATTACGTTATATATCATCCGTTAATATGAGAGTTTTTACTAGCTATTAATTAATTGCAGTCACTTGAGGAAGATATTATGAATTTTTTTTTAAATCACTATTGATAATTGAAAACTATACAGTTCACAGCGTAAAAACCTTACCAAGTCTAAATCAAAGTACAAAATTATACAATTAAGATACAAATTACAAACTTACAAGGAAACCTCGCGAACCCGAAAATTCTGATTTTAATGAAACTTGGCATAAATGTAAAAGGGATAAATACATGAATTTCGAAATTTTTTGTTTGGTCTTATAAACGGTTTAAAGGATTGAAACCATCCTTCAAAGGTAGACATTTTTGCTTTTTCTTGATATATTTCGTAAATCAAAGGAGATATTAAAAAATATTTTATACAAAAGTTTTACAGTATAAATACCTCCATTTAACTAATATGCTATTTATTTTTTGAAAAAAAATTAAAAAAACAATTTTTTTGCAAAAAAAAAAATAAATAAAACTTTTGTATAAAACATCTTTTAATATTTTGTTTAGTTTACGTCGTAAATTTTTTAAGTAAACTTTACGAGATACATCAAGAAAAGGTAAAAACCCTCAACTTTTGACAAGTGGTTTCAACCGTTTAAACCGTTTATAAGTCCAAACGAAAAGTTTTTAAATTCATGTATTTACCCCCTCTACATTTATGCCAAGTTTCATTAAAATCAGAATTTTCGGGTTCGCAAGGTTTCCTTGTTAGTTATATAAGAATGTATTCTGCATTTTCCTTGTATTTTAATTTTATTATTGTACAAAATATTTTTATCTTGCGACAAATAAATTTATATAACTATACCCCATATAATTTTAGCACAGACTCGAATCAAATCATCATATCGGTAATGCAAAATGGATATGCTACGTAGTATCAATTTCGAAATGAGTGATGGCGGTAGTGTTTACATTCTCTATCTCTAGACTTTGTCGATAAAGGGTGCGTTCGGAGAGACGCTATTAGCGCTACCAGCATTCAGTCTATCTTCGTTACTCATTAAAAGTAGAACAAGGATAGACTGATGCTGATAGCGCTAATAGCTCTCCTCGAACATACCCAAAATGAACAGATCGAAAATCGATATGTGATTGACATGATGCGATTCAATCGTTAAAATCATGTGATTACATGAACTGAAAATTATTTATTGGCAATAATAGTAAAAAGGAGTTTTTACAGTCCCTGCACAAAAAATGTTGAGATCTCTCTGGCATATGTATAACATTGATGTCAAAATCGAATGCGCAAACGTGAAAAACATAAACCGAAAATAGGGTGTGGACAACTGGAGTGTATTATGGGTATCGTCACGTGTTGTTTGATATGATGCTGTGTACTTATGTAAATAATAGAAAAAAAATATTAATAAACATAAATAAAAGCATTATAATAAATTCTAAATTGAATTGTAATAGGGAGACAAGTATTAAATCAAAATGGATTGTTTACCTGGATGTATTTGTACCATTAAGGAATGCAGTAATACCACGGATCGCATTAAGAAGGTTAATTTCGGTTTCCAAAAAACTTTCAAAAATATGATTATTAATATTTATAACTTTTAAATATGCAGTATAACGCTTTTTCCTTCGATTTTCTTCTAACTTCATAAACTTGTGTATTTTCAGGTGTAAAATCTTTTCTGAAAAGAAAAAATTGTTCAAGGCTTTTTTTATTTCTATTTTATTTTTAAAGTTTTTTTGACATAATAAGTAGGAACATGATAAATTAAAAATTGTAAAGGTATCCTGTATGCTCTTTCAGATTATCATACTTTTTAATATTATACTTTATAAATTAAAATAAGTTATTTGTTCGAACAACTTAATTCTTAGCTTCTTGTTTAATGCAAGATCTACAATGTCAGTAGGAGTAATGGAGTAGGAGTAAGAAGTATGAAATGAGATTTGCCCATTTCGTTTACTTCCAGTTTTTAATTGGTCAATTGTTACTTTTATTCCTTACTCCATTACTCCTGCTAACATTGTAGACCTCGCATAAGATATTGGTGATTCTAAATTGTGGCCCTTCATATGATCAATGTTCTAAAATCAAAATTTTCATAAATTTCATAATCGAATAATTTTGGTTAATTTTGCATATTAAGAAATGTTTATAGTAGTTAAAAATTTATACTTTATTAACCTTTAGACTGCTGGGGAAAATAGAGATCAGATAACATTATAGCAAAGTTACAAAAAAGTATCTATGTACTAGATACATCCTATACAAAGTTCTTGACAAGTCTCAAGCTACTATAGTGGCCCTGCCAGCAGTCTAAAGGTTAATTCATATTACTAAATATTTTCTGTTATAATTAAAAATATGTTTTCCAAGAAAAATAATTTTAATTATATAACAGTAAATATTAGTTTGTGATTAAATATTTGTGATTAAATCTTGTTAATTCATATTAGCAATTAAATATTCTCTATTCTTACAGCCATAAATTTATCATGTCCCTACTTGTCAATTTTAAAATTAAATTTTAAAAAGAATTTAAGCGACAATTTTTCTTTTTAGGATAATACCAATTATAAAGTTAGAGGAGAATCAAAGGCAAGAATGTTATACAGCATATTTTCTCTTTTAAATTATATTAGAATACTTTTATATTTGTTTTTTTATAATGAGTAATAAAAATTAAAAGATCAGATTTGAAAATTATATAGATACTTTAATCAATTCCTTCTAGAAATTTTTAACATAGTTATATCATTCATGGTAAATACATTATATAATATAACTTCTATATAAATTTTGTTTCATATTTGTTTTCTACTGCTGCAGTAGACTACTGTAATAAAAGTATTGACAAGACCTGTACAAAAGACCAAGACCCAATTTCAATTAATTTAAATGAATTCAGTTAATCTTGATTTATGAATGAAAAATAAGAATGTTACTTAATAATCATAATTATTACAATGTAAACTTAAAAGAAGTTAATGCTATATGTTTAAATATTATATTTGTATAATTTAATTAGTAAATTAATTGAAGAACTTTCTTGTAAATCTTATATGACACATATGTAAATCTTTTTTAAATAAGTAGTTATATTTTTTCTAAATAAATGTGTCTAGGAAAAAATTATCTATTGTTGATGAAACACGATAGACTCTGATATTATATTTATTGTATGATACGACTAGAGACCACAAAGTACATCGGTGAATGGTAATACTGTTAATATATTACTGCCTTAGTTCTCTATGAAATTTTATAGTTTTCTCTACGAAGAAAATATTACGAAGAAAGAGAGATAAATAGAGAGAGAAAGAGAGAGGGGTAGGAGGAAGGGGGATGAAGAGGGAAAAGGAAGCTGGTACTGTTGGTATCCTTTGTACTTACCGCGGGCACAGTCTCCTCATCAAAATAGGAAAAGTCCTTGAACGCTTCCTGTCTCGCTAAGGTGACAGTATCATTGGACAATGATGACATACTGTCTGGTTACGATCGACGAAGTAATAGTAACGGAGCTGCGTTTTTCTCAACTATTACAAACGTACTGCATCGCACGACGGCACTTCCCCGTCTTCACGTATGGCCGTTCGCCCGCACAGTCTATTCTCATCTGTTCCCAGTGAGAACTTCCCACCTCCGCTCTACACATCGGTGCTGATATCGGTACGGAACAGATGCGGTTGCGTCAATTCACGCGGGAATATATAATAAGGCGGTTTAGAAGATACGACAAATCTCGTATATAAAAAATATATGTATATCCTGGGCTGCGTTCCGTTTCAACGCATGATGCGCATAATGCATTGTTCATCCTTGTTTAACGTTTGACAAACAACAAGGATGAACGATGCATCATGCGTATCATGCGTGAAACGGAACGTACTTCTGTAGTGCGATCAAGTGCGATACTGCGATTTTGTAACTCGTTAAGAGATGTCGGTATCGTTATAATGTCATTGCGCAGCTTTTTCACCACATAAAATATCTGCGTAACTGTCATTAAATTAAGAGCACATAACGACGAAATAACGAGTTACAGAATCTCGATACTGGTAGAGAGAAACCTGAGAGCGGTCATGGTCATAGCGTCATTTTAAGGTGCTTTCATCCATCAGCGCCTCTATGTGCACAAAATGTGCACTTTGAACTACGTAGTCAAATATCTATAAATCTCGTAGGTAATGTGCATGACTTTTTGGGTCTCTTCTATGCTATGTCCACGTTTATTTGGTTCTGTTTCATGCTATACCCGTAAATTTTACAATTATATACATTCATATTTTAAATCTGTTTTATGCAAATGTGCATAATCGTGTTCTATAAATGTGCAATACATGATATAAATACACATATTCTGTGATCTCACATGGCTCGCGTATCGTTTGCTAGCACGACGGCACTCTCAACACAACACCGTACCTGCACAACACTGCAAAATTCAATTCTGAACACGCGAAACACGTACGGAGTCGACAGAGCGTCCGACTGGCGCTTGAGAGTGGCGTACGTGACTGGAGCGCGGAGCAACGGAGCAACATGGCGGCAGCGGCGCAGGCGCGGCGAGTGGCGCCGACTAGCGCCGAGTACCGCCGAGTCTGCCTGCCAGCGGTCAGTCGGTAACGTACGCCCCGTACGCTGCTGCCGCCATGTTTCTTCGCCCTCCAGCGCCGGTCGGACGTTCCTTGAATCCGTGCGTGTCTCGTGCGTTTAGATTCGAATTGTGCGCAGGTACGGTGTTGTGTTCAGAGTGCCGTGGCGCTACAAACGATACGCGAGCCATGTAAGATCGCGTAAGTAGCAGAGGTCGTATTCAGTCGTGTGTAATAGCGCGTTTGCCTTCGGTTTCGAGTAAGGCCGAAGGCAGAGAACAAGACGTAGGTGTCCTAGTCGTAGTCGTAGGGTAAGGCAGAAAAAACGTATACTACTATTCTAGAGTCTAGAATAGTATTACTACGACGTGCTGTACTTTTTACGTATTTTTTCAAATGTAACGGTCGCGTCAAGTGAAATTCTCGCGCGCGGTTTACGTTTTACTCGTGTGTGACATATTATCCGTAATATCGGGAGTGCCGAATGAAGTATCGGGCGATCGTTATTAATGCGGTTCGAGAATAGCAGGATGATGTCAGCAGAAAGCGGACTCCATGGAGCGACTCGGTATTAAATATATATTATTTTTTCAAGTGATACATTTCTTTACCTGCTTTTGTGATTGAGTTTAGGAATAATATTTATCATATTTTCAGAATCAAAATCGGAAAAGGAATGTAGCAGTAGCAGCAGCAGCATCGACAGCAATCGGTGAGTGAATTTTTATCAAATCAATTATTTGAATTTATATCATGTATATGTGTAATTGCACATTTGCATAAAACAGATTTAAAATATGAATGCATATAATTGTAAAGTTTATGGGTATAGTATGAAACAGAACCAAATAAACATGGACATAGCATAGAAGAGACCCGAAAAGTCGTGCACATTACCTATGGGATTCATAGATATTTGACTACTTATATATATTGTAGTTCAATGTGCACATTTTGTGCACATACAGCCACTGATGGATGAAAACACCTTAAAATGACGCGATAACCGCTCTCAGGTTCCTCTCTGCTACTGGTTAAAAAATTAACATAACATTTCTTAATATTACATAATATTCCCATAATATAAAAATTTTTTTACATTTTAAATTTATGAAGATGTTAAAACAATATCTTAAATTTATTCAAATTTTGTTTTCATATTCTAAACTTTCTTTTTTCTTGAAAACAAGACCTTCGAAAAAATTCATTATTTCTATTTATTTTATTTATTCTGAACTGTACAAACACACACGGTCTCTTGATTGTACTCCTCCCCATTTCCCTATTACGTATTTTGATTTACTTTGTATAGTTATTAATTCTTCGATATCACAAAAGGGTCTAGCGCACCTTGTATTTCACTTTAATAAAGTATATCTTTATATCTTTTGTAGAAGGTAAAAATGGTACTTATGAAACCTCATTTCTTGAGATTGAAGCGCATCATCCTCTTGGTGTTAAAACTATTTCGTAGTCAGGGAGAGCGTCAGTTTGTTTTGGGCAACCATTGAAAATAATAAGAATTCTGTTCCACAGAACAGAAATTGATTTCTATTAAATTTAGTATAACAAATTGAAATTTTTTAGCAAATATTATATATTTTCTAAAATACATATTCACCATAGATTAATTTTTTATTATTAAATTACAATGTCCTTCGTAACATACAGTATTATTTAAACATTATGTAAGTGCTTGCAAGCACTGTGCCACATTAATGTGCAGGAAATCTTTTGATAAAAGAAAATAAGCATGTCTCCCTTTCTTTCATTAATATTCAAGACAAAATAGACGATTCATTGAGTTTTTTTGTTTTTATACTTTTACATATTGAGATTAAGAATTTATTACATTTGAAAAGGCAAGCAATTATTTTGAGATGAGGTATACACGGTTGAAAATAAATCGAACATAAATTAAAATTAAATGATTTGATATTTGAAATATATATTCGTGTAATCGCACGGAAGATAAGTTACAGGAAAATTTCTAATGCCAGTACATTCTTTTTTAATTCTTTCAGATTAATACAAACCATTAAATAGCCTTTTTCATTCATCTTTCACCATTAAATTATCATTACGTGAAAGAAGAATCTTCATATACTTAATTTATCAACAAAAATTTAATTTAAATTTAATTGAAATTATATTTACATTACATATAGAATCTGTATGAGTATTATAATACGGCGTCATCTATGCTTATCCGATCTCTTCAGTTTTAATTCATAATAAATTCATAGATGTTTTTACTCGCCGATTTATAATTTGAAAAGATGTGTTCATATACGTACGCTACATTATGCGATAAAATCAATCTCTCCAATTTTATATATAGAAAAAAAGAACACTTTAAAAGTACTCTAATAACTAGAGTAACATTGTATTGCATCCTATAATCCCATCATTATGAAAAAGCTGAACATAAAAGGGTCTTAATAATATCTTTGTCACATTTATATTATAAAAAGGCGACATTTAAAAAGTTCTTATTCTTTTAAATAAATATTTATAGAACACTGTAAAAGATAATTGAAACATATATTCTTGCATATAATAATTCCTACTGCTTTGTGCAGTTGTCGTTGTGGCGTTAGTTATCGTCATAAACATTCGTTTATGACATATTGTTTATGACAAGAGGACATTATTAGTCACAAAAGAGACAGACAAATATCTTGTGAAAAGAAAGGAAAAAAAGGAAAAAATTAGTCATGAGGATATTTGTTTAAATATCACGAGGCTCGTGCGGATCCGGAAGTTTCTGCCAGTTCGGTTCGACGCCCCATATCTCACGGGCGTACTCCGCAATTGTGCGATCTGATGAGAATTTCCCCGATGATGCTATATTATGAATAGCCATCTCTACCCACTTACTTTCGTCCTGAAACAATTAACAAGTGATTGTGTACACGGAGATCTTATGGAATAAAATTTTAATATAAAAAATCTAAACAAAAATAAACCATAAGTCTAGCCGAATATATCGAAAACTGAGCCCAACAAAAATGTTACAAACAAAAGTATATAAGAATTATATAGTTAAGAAAATATATAATTTTGTTTTAAAAAATAATAACATTGAAAAATTGATTTCTTCGAAAATTGATTTTATTATCTATCTATCTACCTATCTACCTACCGACCTATTTACCCCTCTCCGCTACACATACACACACACACACACACACACACACGTGCGCGCAAATTCATGTAACTCTTAATTAATTGATTAAGTACCTGATAGACTTTGCTAACATGGTCCTGCATGTTTATATAACTCTCGTAATCAGCTAAGAGTAGGAATCTATCCCACTTAAGCAGCACATCAGCGATATCTTGGAATTCATTGGGATTATTTGGGCTGAAGAATCCTCCTTGGATTTGATCGATACATTGTTTGGCTTCCGGTAGTTTATTATAGTAATCATACGCATTATAGCCTTTTCTTTGCAAAGCTTCTACTTCCTCTACTGTCATACCAAAAATGAAAATGTTCTCATTACCCATCTCCTCTGCCATTTCTACATTTGCACCATCCAGGGTACCAATCGTCAATGCACCATTCAACTGTAAGAATAATGCAAAGTTCTATTATCTGAGACTGCATTCCGATGTACACTGCCAATACTGAAGACCTATGGTATACATAATACGTAAATCGATTTTTAGTACTGATAGTGAATTTCGGAACGCAGCCTCAATAAATCCAATTTCATAACAAAGATAATTACAATCAAACATTATGTTAATGTATATTAATAAAAAATTAAATAAAACAGCAGAAAATAAGATTATTTATAACTTTGTTTGTTGAATAAGTTTATCATTAACGTTATTTTGCCGAATGTACAATCTCATTTTTAAAATTTTTGTTGCCAAATATTAAACTGACCATAAACTTCATGTTGCCGGTGCCAGATGCTTCGGTGCCAGCAGTCGAAATTTGTTCGCTCAGATCTGCGGCTGGTATGATCTTCTCAGCCAAGGTCACTCGATAATTCTCAAGAAAGATTAACTTCAGTTTGTCGCCAACAATCGGATCGTTGTTAACGACATTAGCGACGCTGCAAATGAGCTTGATGATCTTCTTTGCCAGATGATAACCTGGTGCTGCCTTACCGCCTATCATCACAGTTCGTGGAACAAAATGAGCGGACGGATCCCTTTTTATTCGATTGTACAAAGTAATGACGTGTAAACAATTCAACAATTGCCGCTTGTACTCGTGTATACGTTTCACCTGTAAACAGAACATCACAATTCGTCGTGATTTATATTAGAAAAATTTTTTAACGTTTTGCATTTGCGTAACACAAATTTTACAAATTCTACTAATGTTTCAATTAAAATTATGTAACTAAAAATGTGATGATTTTATCCTCCAATTGCTAAAATTTAATTTGTTAAACCCTTTATATATTTTTAATTACTTAAAAAATAAATGTCTTGATATTTTGCTAGAAGATCAATTGAGTAATAATCAACTAAGTAATTTGTAATGAAAACAATGTTTCAAAAAAAGTCCGATTTGTTGTCCTTTGCTTACCTGGATATCAAAGATAGATGCTGGATTAACCCGAACACCATATTCTTTCTCTAATAATTGGGTTAACCGTAATTTATTTTCTTGTTTGACTTTAACAACATTACGTTGGAATACTGGATCTTTCGCCCACTTCTTTAATTGTTCCAATTGTTCCAGATGAACTGTCCATTCGCTACCGATTTTCTATAAATTACAAAAAATACAAAATTATATACATATATTATATATATCAGTCATATATATATATATATATATATATAGTCACATAGATATATATTTTAATTTGTATAAAAGATACGTATCTTGATGAAAAAATTTTTATATATTATAATATTTTTAAGATTTTTTTCATATTTTTAATTTATGAACATTTCTGAAAAACATCTTTAATTTTTTAGATTTTATAAATGTTATTCGGAAATTATAGAATAAGAAATCTTATAATTCACATATATAAAGAATTATAGAAAAAAATGCTTTTTAACTTTTCTAAAGTGTTCCCATTCATGTATAAAAAATCTAACAAGTTTTTTAAAAAATTATACAATTGTACAAAATACATCTGAATATTTTTAAAATTTATATAAAAACTAAAAAATATGGATATCGTATTAAAATAATGTAACTTTAACGTATCTAAATACTCACTTCTTCAATTATATCGGACAGATTTGGATTACAGAGCAGCAGCCATCTTCTTGGCGTGATACCATTCGTCTTGTTTTGAAATTTCTCCGGTGTTAATTCGTAAAAGTCTCGGAAGCTAATGAAAGGACAAATTAAAGATCCCATCAATTTTTTAAAAGCGCTATTCTTATGAAGGAAATTCTACGTACACACTGTCTTTGAGAATTTCTGAATGGAGACGAGCGACTCCGTTTATAACGTGACTGCCAACAATCGACAGATGAGCCATGTTAACTCTCTTCTCGCCTTCTTCTTCTATTAATGACATGCGGCGAATACGATCCATATTGTCAGGCCATTTGGCTGCGACCTCTTGAAGATGCAAGTGATTTATCTCATAAATGATTTGCAAATGTCTTGGAAGAATGCTCTCCAGCATACTGGTGGGCCATCTCTCTAAAGCTTCAGGAAGAACTGTGTGATTTGTGTAAGCACACGTACGCGTTGTAATGTCCCAAGCCTAAATGTTAAGATATTTCAAAACGAGTACCTCAAGTATTATGCGTATGATAGACAATCATTCTTTGTCATTGCAATGACGTCAAGTGTATTATTAAATGCTATTAATACAATTACAATAGATAAAAGTTGAAAGACAAAACAAAAATAAGTTTTAAATATTTTCAACAATTCGAAGTTATTATTGTATAATTTCGTCATAATTTGATACGATGAGTTTATTTGAGCAATAGTATATGTGAAGATAATGTTCTGTATGATAAACATACCTCTTTCCAAGAAAGTTTCTCAACATCGATAAGGATTCTCATTAACTCGGGAATAGCTAGAGAAGGATGCGTGTCATTGAGTTGGATAGCTACTTTATCAGGGAAAGTTCTGAAATCAGTTCTATGATGCTCTCTCGAGCCAAACTTGCTGGCCTTGTATCTTCGGATAATGTCCTGCAGAGTAGCGGCTACCATAAAATATTCCTGCTTCAACCTAAGCTCCTTGCCTTCGAAGAAATTGTCATTGGGATAAAGAACTCTAGAGATATTTTCCGCCAGATTACGATCAATCACGGCCTGTATGTAGTCACCGTCATTAACTGAAAAAGTTAGCAATATATGGAAAAACTGTTAACACGTATCGCATAGACTTATCAGTTCGATACTTACAGAACTTTAAATTAAATTCTATGGGTGACTTTGCAGACCATAGCCTTAATGTATTAACAACATTATTTTTATAGCCGGGAATTGGACTATCGTAGGGCATGGCAAAAATGACCTATCACAAATATTATAAATTTTATAATATTATAATGTATAATATAAAATAATAAATAAAATAGTACAATTATTATTATAAATTATTTATAAGAAGTGTTCCAAAATCATCCAACATTTTTAAAATCAGTTTTCTTAGAAAATTTAAAGATATTTTCTTTTAATCAAAATTTTTTTTCTCATTTTAAGCATTTTTATGTAAACAAGTTTTGAATTTTAATTAATTAAAAATCTGTTAAAATTGCCTACATATAACTGTGACATATTTTTTCTTTTACAAGATGTTTAACTTTAAATCTTTTATTTAATTGTTTAAAAATTGCCTCAACATTTTCTTTAAAAAAGAGAAACCGAGCCAAATTGATTATAAAAGTAACATTTAACAGATTTTTGGAACATGTATGTACATCCCATAATCATTAAAATGATTTTTTACCTGCGTATTTACCCATTTCTTGCCTTCCGGGGTGTCAATCACGTGACCGTAAAAATTCACAGGTAGCATAAATTCTGGTCGAGCTTTCTCCCAAGGATTGCCATATCTAAGCCAGTCGTCAGGTTCCTCTATCTGTTCACCATTCTTTATTTTCTGTGCAAATATACCATACTCGTAACGTATACCGTATCCATAAGCAGCTAAACCTAAAGTAGCCATGCTGTCCAAAAAGCAGGCAGCTAAACGACCAAGTCCTCCGTTACCAAGTCCAGCATCTTCCTCAAGTTCTTCCAATTCTTCTATATCTAAGCCCATCTATGAAAAAGGGACAAAACGTGATTACAATTTATGTAAGATAATTAGGATGATGTACTGATCATTTTCTGAGCAAAGGTAAAGAAGAATGGCAAAAAGTTATTTCATAAAAGAACTATCTTAAAAAAATTTTTTGAAACGCAGAAAAGTATTTCCTCGAGTTTTAAAAACTTCAACTATAATCACAATACAGGAGTAAAATATTTAAAAGTTTGCTCAAACATTTAAAATATTTGAATAAAATAATGTAAAAATTTGTTTATTTTGGAAAAGATAATATTTTATAATTCTTTTAAAACAAGACTATTGCTTGAAAAATAAGAAAATTCCATTTTTGCATATAAATTTATAAATATTTGAACTAATGAAATTTAATCAAGCTAAAGTAAATTTAGCTAATAATTTTTTTTCTCAGTGTCTCCTCAGTGAAAATGAAAAAAATCTTTATAGTGTGTTGTTTTCTTACATTTTTTTCATCATATATATTTGACATTTCTATAAATTAATTTAATGAAGTAAAATACACTTACCTGATACATAGCTTCATCGCAGGCTCCTTGTATCCCTAAATTGATCATCGTATTTTGTAGAGATCTTCCCATATAATATTCCAAAGACAGATAATACACTCTCTGCAAATGAAAAAAGCAATAAAAAATAAAAATCTTATTTGAATTTAATGTTATGTTGTACAAAAAAAAAAGAAATAATGTCATCAATTAAAACAAGTGATTAATGAACAACTGCGATGACAGAATGACTTACTTATCTGTAAGCGTGATACTAAATTAATGTTACAATTACGTTATTTTATTATGTTGTTACTCAAGCTACGACGTCAATTAGCACAAATAGTTTCTGTGCGACAATGACCGTGCAAATAAAAATATACTGTCGCATCTTTGTTTCAAAATAAAATAAAATTTGTTCAGGGTCGGCTAACACTTATTATAATTCGTAAACATAGCCATTGCATTTCTGGATCTAAATCAATTAATTTTATAAAGAAAAAATTTCTTTAATGAGTTTCTATGAAATAATACTTCAGTTTCATATCAAACACACATACACACAAGTATCAAATTTATTTAAAAAATCAATAATTTATGAAATATTTTGATGTTTTTATGTACTGTGCAAAACATGCGATATGTGTTTATTTTTTAAATTTTTATGCATGAAATGAGATAATTCGATGATCGATGTAAAAAAAAGTATTACAATTGCGTATTGAAGACTGTATATTTCTTCTTACATACGTTTGTATGTATTTAAATTCCTTTATATCAATGGATTAATCACATTATTGCATGTACAAAGATTAAAATAAGGTCATTAAAAATGCATATTTTATTTATGCACATTTCAAGTCATTATTAAATCTTTATTATGTAAAACGCGACCTTTATCTGAACTCTTATAAAATTTTCTACAGATATATGTGGATACACAAAGAGAGACAGAGATCACATACGTAATAAACTATTACTGATAAAGCACATCATCGCATTATCCGTTATAATTTTTTGCCGTGTGCTCTGAGTGACTTAAAGAACTTAATAATCGACTTGTGAACTATAATGACTTCCTATTCGCGTACGATTGCGAAATATTTCTGAGTTATGCAAAATGTAGCAAACAATGTCGAATCTGCAAGGTTATTTGCGTAAGAATGCTATTTAAGTTATTACATATTAAATTGTTGAAATATGTTGATAGATCGCAGGATAAAAAACTTTTCAAATCTTCAATAATTCTGTAGCCTATAACTAGTTAATATGTTAAAAAAATTTGTTGAACGATAAATAAAATAGTTTTCTAAATTTGTTGATTCTTTCATTTTAAATCAATTTTGCCTTAAAAATGACTTTAGATGTTAGAGCAAGATATATCTTTTTATTGTGTTATATAGAAGAGCACCTGATAGCATCTACAAAAATAGAATTAAAAAATTGCAGGTGCAATTTTCTTAAGTATTATTTGGATGAATATTGTATAATATCATTTCTTCAAATCCTTAACTTTCCACTTTATAAATACAGAAAATCTTGTGTTAATCGTTGAATTATCACGAGAGTATAAAAGCAGAAGAATAAATTAAATAAAACTCAAGTATAGATGGACGAATAAATGCCAAAATCTTAGGATCTTAGTGCTTATTATGTGATTTACACATTTTCTAGTTTATTCAAACTGCGTGCTGTTACTTTCGAATTTTCAATGTAGTCACATTAAAATAAAACTATAGAATAAATAAATAAGGAGATTTAACATATGATTATGATAACAAACTCATTGAAATGCTAGTTTAAAGAACATTAATTAGACAAAATTTGACCTTTCTCAGATAAGCTTAAAATATTTATGACAAAATATTAAAATAGCTTACGCCAATATATGTATGCTTTTGTAATTTTTATAGATACATATAACATTTCAAAAATGTATCTTGAAAAATATTTCTTATATATACATATATTACATATATAGGTGTGTGTATGTATATATATATATATATATATATATATATATATATACACACACACACACACACACACGTTAGAAGTAAATTTTTTTTCTAAATTTTGTTACTACTACATAAAATTGCAAATTTTAGTTTTAATAGAATGTATTGTTTTATTTTGGTGTAATTTTTTTGTTTTCAAGATATAGAATTTTGACAATAGTATATAATCTATACAATCTGTATTTCTTAAACCAGAGCTAAATAATATTTTTTATGATTATATAAGATTTATTTACATATAAATAGAAAAATTAAAAAGTAAAGCAAGATATAAATTTTTAGTGTTAAAATTGTTGATTTGTGTATTACGAAAACTAAAGCTAAGATTTAATTTTTATTAACAATATTTGTTATTAGCACAACAAATTAATGAACTGATTGTTTTTCATTGTTGACCAGTGCTACTCGTATATGCGAGACGTAAATGGATACCTTGGGATCATGCTCATAATAGTGCTGCTGAGTGCGAATCCATCGTGACACGAGATTGTCCTTGACACTGTGAGCCAGGGCGAAGTAGTAATCACGGCTCGTGGCGACGTTGCGATCCTTCACTAGGGTGTAATGAAGGTGTCTGTTGAAGGTTTTCTTAAAGTTTCCGACATTCTCGACGTCGACAATGCCACGAACCGAAATCTGCTTCCTCTTCTCGTGATCGCTATTTGGCATTGACATGATGGCTTGAATTTTAATTCAAAGGCAAAGATTACAGTTTGCAACGATACGCACACCCAACTGCTACAAAACGACAGAGACGGTTCGCCGAAGGCGAATGAATGTGCGCTACCACTACCAGTTCAGGAGGCAGTGGTCACCTTGCTCCAAGGTGACGCGTGCGCACGAGCGTACGATTACATATGCGTGGCGGCAAAAGTTTCAATCAATTTCATTTCCCAGATTATCATCAAAGGACATCTTAAAGACATCTTCAAGTTCAAATGTCTTTCTGAAAAGATGTCTCTAAAAATGTTATTATAAAAACTTGGTTAAAAATCATTTCAGAATTAAATCAGGATTTCAAGAGCATACATAAAAAAAAACAAACTTTTTTTATCATGCTGTATATAAATTATGAATTATGAGATATTCTAAGATTTCCAAAATTTTAGACTTTTAACCAATAATAAAATGTATGCAATTAATTCGAATATTTAGACGCAATATCCAGCTTCATTAATTGCAAATCATAATCTTCTAAAAAATTATCTATTGTGAATTTTATAATTTACAATTACTAAATAATGTAATGCTAAATTTTCACTTACAAAGATTAATTTTTTTATCAGAAAACTCCAGGAAAGAGAATTTCAAATATGAAAACAATATACATTCAATTATCAATAATTTTATATTAAATTTAAATAAGATACGTTCGTGAGAATTATATATGTATGTGAAGAATGTATATAGTCTTCATAAAAAATGTGAGTTTTTTATTTAAAATTGATTTAAAAAACTTATTTACAAAGTGTCTCATACTTGAAACTAAAAAAAACTTACCATTATACATTTACAAATTTGTCATATTAAATAATATATTTTAAAAATGATCTCGGAACTTACACATTCATTGGCAAAAATATCTTAAAAGATATACGGAAGACGCAGACTAAATAGAAAAAAACAGCGATTATTTCATTTAATATGATTTATTTATAAATTAATGCGGATGCGGATGCAGATGCAATAATGAAAACGACAAGAAGCATATTATGCATATTATAATTCACATTCTTAACATTTTGCCATATCGATCTCGATAAAAACACGTGTTCTTGATAACTATAGATATTATGATATAAAGTTGCATCTTTATCGTTCACCGTTCAATATATTCCGTGCCTCATTATCACTTGGGATCGCACTTTCTTCGGATAATAACCATCCTTTCATTCACATATATACACACATGCGCGTTTGTGTACACATATACATACGCACACGAGCAGAAGCGATATACGATGTATATATATATAAAAATGCGTGTGCGTACATAACGGTATAATTACAATTAATTGATGCGGTAGCAATAATATTATGCAAACGTCAACGTCATCGAAAGACAGATACAATATATATATATATATGTGTGTGTGTGTGTGTGTGTGTGTGTGTGTATATATATATGTATACGTTTCTGCATAATTTAATTCATCATTAAATCTTCATTCAGTTCTCCCAAACACAACAACTTAAAACATCAAGACGATGGAGAATATCATCGTAAATGAGACAATTACCTATACAGCGCAGAAATATAATGTAACATTTCAGCAAAGTTGTTGCTGGAACGTTCCGTGCTAGATGAGATTTTAAAATCTCTTTCGCTGAAGGATAAACGATTCTATTTATAGGATATTTCGTATTCGTTACTCTTTCCCGTTCATTATTCTTTAAAGGATCACTATACTCTCTTTTCGAGGGATCTTATGCCCTCATTTTTTTATTACATTTCGTCGCAACGTAGTTTCAACGAATTTGTTTTAACGGCGTTTAATCCGCGAAACAATGATTCAAGCTAATCGAAATACGACGTTTCGACGAAGATAGGACTAAGGTAAATCACATGCAGCCTTATTGTTCATTCTCTCCCACTTGTTCATAAACATTCATTCTTCTCTTTTTCATTCTCACACATACAACACACAGCGAGCGAGCGCGCGCGCGCGCGCACACACACACACACACACACACACACACACACACACACACACACACACACACACACACACACACACACACACACACACACACACACACACACACACACTCTCTCTCTCTCTCTCTCTCTCTCTCTCTCTCTCTCTCTCTCTCTCTCTCTCTCTCTCTCGCTTTTCTTCAAGAGAAAAACAAAAAACATTATCGGGTAGATAAAAACACGAAGTTTATGATAACCATAAAACACATTTGTCAAAGAGTACGATGAAAAAGGAGGAAGGGATAGGCGGAGGGCTCCACCTCGGAACCAATCCTCGGAAGCAGCTCCGCGCGCACATTGCTGTTGCTGCTGGCTAGAAACATGCCATCGCTTTTTACCGTATTAATAAAACATTAATTAATTACTAAGTATTGTTCTTATTTTTTTCTTTTTTTTCTCATAGTGTTTACTTTCCCGATAAGGATTGTTCTCGTAATTAGAATGTCGATGTACGCGTGCGCCATTTGGTTGACTTTGCCGACCGTTTATGCCTCGAAAAATTATCTTTCTTCTGTAGAAATACGATGTCAAGTTCGCAAAGATATTGCTAATAATCTCTTATTTTCCATTTCTGGGCTCATTTCTTGATGAATAATGCAAGTTTTCTCCTAGTCGTGTATTGGTCTGTTCGCACGCGTTCTCATTTTCCATGTTTCTCTTGCTTCTTGCTTCTAACTTAATCTTTTCTATATTTTGCTGTCTTGGTTGTCCGTTGCACTATCACCACGCATGATTCTCTCTTATTCCTCCTTAGCTGGTTCGGCCTTCTTACCAAGAGGAATTGCTGCCTTCACTCTAAAATAATTGAGCAATAATTTTTAAATTTTTATTTTGCTGAAAGATATAAAGGCAATAAAAAAAAGTAATGCAACGCATTTATCCTCTTAGTATAATTTCAATAGATAAATAGAATATAATTTTTAATAAATTTTAATAAATATTTTATATGTTGTAAGACTTCAATATATTTTCATGTACATATGTAACTGACAAGAAACTCTACGGAGGTGTAGGGTACAGAAAGTGTCATCACCTAATGGTGACCTTGATCTTGATTTTGAGGTTATTCCTAGAGATAATTTAAAGGTCCATTTGATGTTTTTTAAATAAAAACCTCCCATTTTTTACAAGTATGCAAAGTTCCATTAAGTTCGGCAAGTCATACCTCCGTAAGGTTCCTTGTAAGATTTTTCGTTAGCCATTATTACAAAATAAAAATATATCTTTGACAAGTTTAATTTTACTTGTCACAAACAATAAAAAAGAAGTTTTTACATTGCTACATTTCTATTATTTTAAGTAAAGTCATTTTTTGTCTATTATTTTAAGTAAAGCCATACAATACAATACATCACTTCAACAATATTGCAGAAACATTGCGACATTTTAATAATATGGCAGAAACATTGCAAAGTTTACTCACTTGGCGGTAATTTCGTTGATCTTTGCCTGCACTAAGGCTAGATTTTGATCGATCTGCTCTTGATTCGTTTCATAAACCTTAGGCAGCGTAAAAAGAGCAACCACTCCTGAAAGATAAAGTGAGCCAATCATAAATCAATTCTACATATAATCGCGAAATTATAACAAAGCGATATTATGCAAGCAAGGAAATTTACCGATTATAATGAGAGTCATGCCATTGAACCAAGAACCTACGTAAGTCAGACACCATAGTAAAACGCCAAACTTGAGAGAATCAACAAAATCTTCAACGAGGAAAAGTCTGCGCAGTTCACCAACAGCAGCATTAGCGTGTGCAACTGCAACATCTGCGACTTCGTGCACTTTCTCAGCTGGTAATGCCAGATCGAGATCAAGAATATCCCTACAATAAACGATTGGTTTGATTAAAATCACGTTTCTTCAAAATTATATAGCAAGATAAGATTTGCTACCTATATAGTGCAGGTTGTTTCAACCATTTAGAATAGAATATTTAAATATTATGTTAATCTCTTTCATTTATATATATTTATATATATTTATAAATTAATTTTAAGTAAAAATTACATAGTTGCTTTTTAAAAGCAACACAATTATGCAATTTGTAAAATACCTTTACACACATTTTTTGAAAAATTATTAGAAGTATAAAATTAAATATCACACACACAAAACAAAACATACACATATGGCGTTCTTAAAAGATTTCTCGTCATTACTCACTTGAACGGATGGCCGTCCGAAGTCTTTTGGACTGCTTGAAGAACTGTTTTATAAATACGGAAAAGAATAGTTCCGCTAAGGACAAGAAGAGACATGTAAGCCAACACGCTGATCAGACTGAAATAGGCCAATGACAGGAGCACACCTAGTATCGTGCCGAACACGATACCTGATTTTTTCGGATCGCGCCAATATATCAGAGCTGCCACTGAAAATAAAAACAAATAAAGATGTTATAAAAAAGAAAGACAAAACATTATCAAATTAATACCAGCCTGTGAATATACTTGATTTTATAACCGCTAACTTTTTTTCAACTTAACATTGTCGACAAATTAATAATGTACCGTTTAATATGAGAATGTGCATATACACTATTCAAGTTTTAATAACTTTTCTCTAAATAATAATAATAATAATAATAATAATAATAATAATAATAATAATAATAATAATAATAATAATAATAAGTATCAGTTCATATTGCATAACATATTTACATTGCTATTTGCATTATCAGATCCTTCATTTAGTTTTATGTCTTGTTTTAACACAAACTTTTTAAAAAGTAAAATTTGCCATTGAGATAACGATCGTTGAAATTAAAAAAAAAAAGTATTAAGGATAAAGACAATTTTTATCAGAAGATGTTTGCTATTCAAGACGTCTTTCAAATCAATTGGCAATTATAATTCCACAGACAACGCCTTCGTTAGTATCTGTAACTTTGGACATTTTGTGTATCTGAAAACACAAAGTAATATTTGCACAGATAATATTCAGTCTGTAAGTAAGTTAATTTCATACACGTAACGTGCAACATTTTTATAACCATTATAACATTATCATAATCACTGAGTACAACTAAAAAATGTTTTTTCTATAAAAAAATAAAATCGAAAAAACAGGTTTTCTGAAAAATGTTCGGAAAAAACAATGTAACTGTGGTATTAACAGTTTTAATTTTTCAAAAAAATAAATTGAGAAAAAATTCTTTAATGTTTCTAAACAAAGAATAAAAAACCGACTGTGACAATGATAGCGGACTTTATAAATAAATTATTTATTTGTTAAAGCTCTTAAATGTGAAAGAAATATAAATTTACACTGACGTAGAGAATAATTAAAGTGACATTAAAAAGGGGGGAAAAACAAACAAATTTTTTCAAAATTTCTGAGAATTATTTTAAAACTATAAACATTAGTATAACTATATATAATTTAATACCTACTATTTGTTTCTGTATATGCAACAGAGCGCAATCAACCTAAAAACAAAAAACTTCGATCCACCTTTTATTTATGCAAAAAATGCTTAAAATTTTTTTATTAATAAATTTTTTAAAAATATATAATTCTCATCAATGTCTCTCGATATGAGTTTAAAAGTGTGACTTGGAAATAATCAAATATGTAAAACTGTGTAAAAAAATTGTAAGATATGAAGTATTAGTGCCTTAATTGAAGCATTAATTATCTTGCACTCAAATGTGAATAAGATAAAATACACACGATAAGAAGTATTCAATTTGAGTAGAGAATATCAATCAATTGTCATTTTTATAATATTTATTTTATAATATTTATTTTCATAATATTTTAAGTGTTACACTATTTTCTCACGTCTAATTTTTGATATTACACAAGTATCTTAAATATCGTAAATAACGTAATTAAATATTATTAGAAAAATTAAAAGATAAACAAAAATTAAGTTTGTCCTACAGAAAAAAATAAAATCATATGATTTTAATATATTTACTTTATATTAAAGTAATGTATATGCAATAAAAATAATATTTTACATAAGATTACTTTTCACCGTACAAAAAATGTTTTAGAAAATTAGAACATTAAAAGTTTTAATAGTAAATGTTTTAAAATTAATTATTTTTTAATAGTTGAAGCAAAAAAAGATCCTTATTTTATTTGGTTTTTTAAACTTATTATAGTATTATATATTTATAACTAAAAGCCTCAAATTTTATTCTATTAAAGTAAACTCCATTAAAAATCCTAAAGTTTTATTTCTTAAAAACTTTCTCTTTTCTCTGATACAAGAGTATTGAAATATTATTGTTTTGTATAAAAAAAGACTTTTAATTGATCGAAGAATCTGTCATTAAAAAAGGCTGGAAATATAAAGATACTTTGTATGAAAGATTATATGTAACAAATATATATATATATTTATCTGTACGAGATTTGTATTTTTTAAGTATAAACTTTACATTTATTCTACGATATTATACGATATTAAAGAAAGAAATTATTATTATTATGTGTAATACACATACTATTATATATTATGTGCATCTTTGAGATTGAACGTATTGTTAGTTAATTTAGTACGATACATATTAGCTATTATTATGCGTAAAGCTCATATAAGCGAAAAATATTACAGTTAGATATTAACCGATTTGAAGAATCGTAACTCCTAAAGCAAGTTCTTATCAATAATTGATTCATTCAAATTTCAACTCAGAGTACAGTTTAACAAAATTGATTAAATATAGATAGAAATATAATAAATAATATAATAACATTAATAATAGTAAGAATAGCATATAACATTTATTATAACACCATTATATAGTATTATAATATATAGTTACGATAAATACTATTGTTTGTATTAAATTACATACATTAGTTTAGACAAAAATATAATCTATATATTCTTAATAATATAACTTTGATAACTTTTGTCTATGTTCATTAATTTATAAATTATTCTTATATAATTATTTAATTTGTAATTTGAGTCAGTGTGTGTGTATTTACAGAACAAAATTCTATTCATAATTTTTTATGTACACTTTGATGTTTTTGATATGTACATTATTTTTTACAAATATTTTATACACATTACAAAAATATAAAGTTATAAAGAAAAATCCGCACTGAGAAAAAAGTTGTTAACTAAATTTTTCAACTTGATTAAATTATTTTAAAAATATTTATTGAAAATATTTTTAGTTAAAATATTAAAATATTTAATATATTATATACTTGAATAAATTTAATCAAGTCAACAAAATTTATTTCTAAGTGCGTTATGAATTATGTCTAGAGTGAGCGTAATTAACAACACAATTTTCTTTTAATTTATTAGACCTTTATAACAGGAAAGTTTATATAACTATGATATAAAAGAAGTAGTACCAGTTTGCTAACCATATGTTGCCCGATTAATGATCATCAGTATGCCGGATCAATTACTTCCGTGATTGCAGAGTCGCATAAGGAGAGATAGGGATGTAGAACTTACCGGGACCACGCTCTGGAAGGACTTGCACAAATCCTCTCTGAACGTTTCTTCGTTTCATCTTTATAAAGCTTTACGGACAGATCTTTCCCGTTAGAGAGCCTATAGGATATCCGCGCGGTCGGCAGTCACACATGCGACTGTTCCAGCGTTACCGTTCCAACGTTATTCAGGACCCGGCCACGCGAGAAGACAGCCTCATTGATAATGACGAAGAAAGAAAGGGAGAGAGAAAGAGTCCGAGAGGAGAGGAGGAGAGGGGGTGAAAAGATGGAAGAACAAACTGGCGAATGTGGAACAGGGGCGTAACTAGCTAAGCGATCGACTTTGACTTAGAAGAAAGATATGTTCACAAAATCTGCATATATGCATTCAGTTCATGTTCAAACATAGTTACAAGTTATTCATAGTTGATATATTTATTTACTACGAAATTCTATTCAAATCTACTGGCAAATCAATAACAAAATTTCCTTATTATTCTTGTTTAATAAGGAGATAAAATTAAATATTATGCCTGTCTATACATGTGATTTTAACATAGTTTAATATACTCCGTTTAGATTGGAAAGCTTCGCAAATTTTTGACACGGAAATTAATATTTGTTATCAACATTGAAAAGTAAGTGACGATTAAGTGATAATTGATAGCGACATTTAGTCTGCTTTAAAAAGAGATAAATAGCCAAATAGCAATAATTGTTCAATATTTTCTGATAGTTTAAGATATCTAATAACTTTTATGTATAATGGTACATTATTAGTGTGTCTCGATTATATCTTTTGATATCTATCGTCGAGTTTTATTTATTGCGCCAATAATATATCGAGCAGGAATTCATATTTGTAATTAAACATTAATTTACTCGTTTTTTTTATTCTTGTTGTTTATATTTACATTTATATATTTTATCTGGTTGTTGCGAGTATACGCGCGCGATTTTTCTGAGATTTTATGAAATTTTTTACATGTCATATTGTGTATCAAAGTGTATTAAAATAAAATATTGACTATTTTAGAAACTATATTTAACTTAAATACATAAATACTTAGCTTAAAAAATTAATCAGGTTAGCAAATATTTTTCAGTATTAAAGTTGAAAAAATTAATCAATGTCGATACTAGAATATTACTATAATATTACAATGCATTAGACGCACGAAGATAATAGAGTGACACTTTGCCGCATTGCGGATCTGCGATATGGGCGAGTATGGTTCTCTTATAAAAACGCTTTTGTAACTTCCGGTATTTGGGATATTTACCTCTTGTGGTAAAAGATAAAAATGGCATTTCGATTTCCAAGAGACAGTTGGAATATGTTATGTATAACCGTGACTATGGTAAGAAGGGAAACCCATTTACTCCGATTCTTGTGACCATCGTTTTCATGGTACAGAATTATGCATTACAGGTCAACGCGAGACGTCATGTATGGCGCCGCTTTATTGATTCGTATACGTACGAGAGTTCCCCTTGAATTTATCTACACTGTGCGTCATCCATCGGAAAGAAAAAGACAGGGCTAAGCTACCATTTTAGCGACTGCGTTGGCTGTGTTCGCGAATAGAATAGAATCTATGAAAAGATTTATATTTAAAAAAAACCCAAATGTGTTTAATCCCAAGCATTAGTTTTGAAAATAAATTAATTGTCACGAATATAATTAAAATTTTATTTAAATTGTAGAGTGTACTCTAAAAAATAAAAAATTAAATTAAATCCATGCAATCAAAATCACATCACTTTTTGAAGTGCATAAAAAATTTCTAATATTTTACTGTCGTGACAAATTAGATTATAAAGTATGAGAAATGAGAGAAATTATATATTTTTCTCTGTATATTTCTTACATATTATGCATACATTAAGTCAAATAATTATATCGATCGATAAAATGTAAATAAAAAGTTTCACTTTTAATTGTCGGTTATTAAATAAAAATATTGAGTTTGCATGGATTCTATTTTTTACTAACAAAAATTAATTTCATGACAATCGATCGTTTATTTAGCCATCCATTAATGCAAAGATTAAAAGAGAAAAGTTTTTGGTAAATATGTTTAAAAAAAATCATACATCACTGAAAGCATACGAAAAAACCAATGTATCTTGAAAGTCTGAAAAAAAAAACTTGTCGCGTTTCACAATGTTAAATTGAGATATCAACGGAAAAATTCGCAACTTTCGAGTTTCTATTATTGAATTTTTCTCAGAGAGTCGTAATCTTAATCCGGTCCATCGAACTGTCAACTTAAAAAATCAAATAATTGTCTCTTTGTGTCAAAAAAGCACCAATAAAATTAAACAGAAGGTATACGTAACGTAACATCTATTGCGGGGATTCTCAAACTTCGTATTCAGTAGGTTTCGCAACACACTTAAAACTGAAATATAATATAAAATATAAAGGGAGATATAAACATGCAAACTAATCTAAATTGCCATAGATGCAGCTCGGCACACAGATCGGTATACATTTACATCTGTATACATCATAAAATCATTCATCTCTTTTATTCCTTAACTACCTCTGCTAAATCTCTCCAATTGACCTTCTTTTTCAATTACAGACAAATTTCGTCACGTCTCGTCCGGTAATAGTATATTATTTTCTTTTTTGTGGTTCATACATAAAGTTTCATTTTTATGCCTATCGCTACTCTCAATATTTTTTCTTACATTCGTACCGCGCGAGATGTACACATATGCCAAATCATCATCGTCTTCACTCAGATCGTTACTCACATTCCTCCTTCGTGATGGCCATTTTCTCTATGAACATCCGGCCGTATTTTACCAATTATTGTTTACACCGAAATCTCGTAATTTTCTTTCGGATTCGAACGATCGACACAATAGAAAAATAATTGCTTCAGAAAAATTGAAGAACTGCAAATAGCAAAAACGAACAGCAAATACGTCCCGGTTTCCGACGACTTTGCAACCGAGGGGACTGCTCCGTCGGTTTGGAAACTCTGACGAGGGTCTTCGGAAACCTGGCACCGAACCAACGAGAGGCTGGCTGGACGTTATATTTAGGTAGTTGTCCGAGAACAGCGGGCCCGACAGATAGGTAGGGATGCCGCCGAAATGCGAAATCGCGTTCGTCGTCGCACTAATTATTGTATCTCGAATCGCGTCGCGACATTTCACGGAACGTCCACTTCACTATTTACGCGTGAGTGGACATTGTTGCCTTCTATCATAGAATTTTAAAACACGCTTCTAATACTTCACAATCTATAAAAAGTCTCTTTTTCACACAAGTTTCTGAATAGATAACATCTAAGACAATATTTTAATTTTATAATTTGCGTTTACGACTTGTTACGTGTAATTTTAAAACTCTGTCAAAAATATCTTTAGGGGATCTTAAGGGGAATATCTCGTTCTATAAATAAATTTTATTTTTTCACAGATTCCGATTTCTATTCAATTTCTATTTGTTTATCTTTTCTCAGACTGCTATTATTTAGTACTAAAATGCATGCTATTGATTATTATTTTAGTAAATTTCCATCCTTACAACACTTTGCTGCATAGCGTTAAAATTTCTTTATATTAATGTTTTTGAGATTGTTAATTTTAAATTTACAAAATTAAAAAAAATAAAATCCAATATACTGGTGCCAAAATGACTAAAAAAAATTTTTGAAGTTATATTTAATTAAAAACTGTTTTAGAGAATATTTACATTTAAAGACATAGATTCCTTGCCATATTTTCGATATTCTGGATTACGTTAAAAGCGAAATTTTGTCCTTAAGAAGTAGCAAAAAATTTCTTTTATATCCTTTACACTTACAATACAGAATACAATATAATATTTCAGTAATTTTGCAAAAACTTTATAAAATTACTGCGATGTTCTGTGCTGTACGAGATTAAATTCAATCGTTTTATATTTTCCAATTTTGACTAAAAAGTTGAACTAATTGTAAGAGAGAAACCTAAAACATCTTTACGTACAAAATTTGTTACACATGTATATAAGTCGTAATAAAATTTGTTTAATTTAAACCACCGTATTAGATCTGCTATTTTAATTTTTTAAATTTTGATTTTAGATTTACAGTTAGTGATCGAAAAAAAACCTATATAAGCATTGACAAAATATGTTAAAACGAGTGTGCAATAAATGGTTAAGAAGTGAAGATTCGCCTTGAACATAAGTTGTTAATTATCATCGTTTACATTTCAAAACATGTTTCGACACGGCACACGAGCATTGTTACGATATTACTTGCCACAAGTGTCTTAATATCGTTATCTTAATAAGATTTAATTCAGAGAAACTGCATCTCGCTTACACTGTAAACATAAATACAATTCTCCATTTTGATCAATATAATCTAGCTTGATCTATATTTTTAAAATCATAGCATATTATATGTTAAACTAATATTAAATTTATTTAATTTTGCCTTTGACATTTATGTTGCAATGATTTTTTATTAATAAATTGAGAATAGCTAGCTACAATGACATTTAAAATGTTACAGTGATATTTGGGTTTTTTAAAAGTGATTTTTTTTTATTTATATAGTGATTGGAGATTTCTTTTACTTAATATTTATCCGTTGTCTCAAATTCAGTGCAATGGTTGTAACTATAAGCCATTTTGCATGAGATTTATGGAATTAATTTAACTTATTAAAATATTGAAATTATGTATATAGAAAAGCTTCTTAAGCATGACACTAAGTGGGTTAATATAATTTCGACATTACTTAGAAACCGATCAGAAAAATGTGAATAAAAAATAAAAATTGTACAACTTCGAAATAATTGATTTCAAAATATTAGATAAATGTAAATCACATAATGATCGCATTCAGCAAAGCAGATCAGTGGAGCGCTCAGTGATTTTTTACTATGATCGGTTTCTGCTTCAAAATCCAGCGAAGAACTAAAAGCAAGAGCCTATCATATTAGAAAATCACTGAGCACTCACTAAACGCCTATTGCAATGATGGCGAACATTTTAAAAAATTGATCATTAATGCATTGGTACGTTACTAACACGAATGAAATAACTTTTCTTTAATTTCTTACCTTTTGGATTCAGTCTTTCAGGGTTAAACCATGCATCTGTAAACAATACAGTTACAGTACATTAGTATTGAAATCCATCGCTCTGATATATATAAAAATACACGTTACGAATTAATTCTCAATAACTGAGGTATCTAACTTCAAAATCTCTAAAGTAATAGAACTGGAATTCTTTCAATTTCCGAAACGTTTCCGGAACACTACTTTTTATTTAAATATAAATATAAATTACAAATATTACTATATTTAAATAATATATTGTGTTTAAATAAATTTTAAAAATATATACAATATTATGTTTTATTTTAGACTTTCAGAAGAACAAGACTTTACTTGCAAATTGATCAGAAGATTATCAGTAATATTCTTATTTTTTCATTTTATTTAACGACCATCTTTCCCAAAGTTTAATGAAATTTTATACACTTGAATGCCTCAATTAATATTATATAATCCAAGAACGTTAACATTTTTAAGGCAATTTTAACAAAGCGCGACAATTTCGACGATGAGAGATCTGCATGCATCCAAAGTTGTACAACGTTATATAGATCAATTTTGTTAGCGTTCTTGGATAGAATCATAGAAGGGAAACGAATAGTGATACAAACCAGTTCACAGCACTGCGTTAATGAATGCAATAAAAATTTCTTTTTTCTTCACAATCATATTCAAGATCATACAAATTATTATTTGCATGAAAACAGCTTAATTAATTTCTTCGTGAAGGAGGAATTGTTCGTTAAGACCAAAATAGAATTCCATTGCGTGAAATAAAGGATTAAATAAAACCGAAAAATGTAAGAGATCGTAGCTTATCACGTAAACGATGTGTGTGTTTCTCTTTGAGCTTATTTTTCAGGTTATGCTTCTATTAATAATTATATAATAAATCGATACAGATAGAAGATTGATACTGTAGAGTAAAATAGCCGCGTTACTTTAAAGGCTATCGAAGCGCCGTGGTAGTTCAAAAAAGGGCAAATTTTATTATTATTATTATTATTATTATTATTTACTTGTAAAATATTATTAAGCACTTTATTTAAAATAAATTTTAAATGATCGTTATAAATTAGGTTTATTAATAATTTGTTGATATTTATCACACAAATTAGCTGTTATTTTAAGAGTCTATAAGTCTATTAATATATATGGCACACGAACTACCTAGCCAACGAGTTTGTCATAATACCCCATGTAAAACCATTCTTCTCACTTTACTTCATGGAGAAAGAAATGAAAGGCGAACGAAGTAAGTGCACGAGACAGGAACGAGTCAAAGGAGTCAATACCCTTTCATTTAGATATTGCGTCGCGCTCTATGTGTCAAGTACATACAAATATACAATACTTGTATCGTTCGTGCATCTTTCCCTTGTGTCGTTAGAGAACGATATTGCACGGCTGAAAAGCACAGAACATAAATTCTTTAAACGAACAAGTCCCTTTTGTTATTTAAACACAATATTATATTTTTGCAAAATAATACGAGCATTAAGTAACACTAGCTACTAGTAATGCCAATAATACTAGTAATACTAGTGCGCGATTTAAATAAATTTAAAGCAAATATTGCTTTAAGTATAAGAAGAGTATTCGAAAGATATATTACGAGTTAAAGATATATTCACATAAAAATTTTATCATAGTCTGCAAGGCAATAAGATATTGAAATATATCGGGGAAAAAAAAAAGTTTGTCATTCAAGTGAGCAATTTTTAGAGCACTATATAGGCCTTAATTAACGGGGTTAGAAAGGTACTTTATCGTTACTTGAAATGTCGATGCAGTAAATAGACAGATAGATTCGCCCGCCAGATAAAGATGCACAAGGTGTATAATATATATAGCTGAATAATGACGGAAATGTCAACATGATTTCCTGCAATGTCACATATATCCCGGCTTTATATATCACGTGGGAAATAGTTATAATCTCAAACTATACACCAGCAAATTATAGGTACGCGCGCGAATCGCACAGTCAGGTTGAAGCAATCGATCGTATGTGCACTGCGCAATTTGACTCCTGTTGCCTTGAAATGCAAACGACAATACATCTGCTTTTGGAATTGACTTTGTAATTTAACGAATCGCTTTTTTACTCGATAAAAAATCGACAGTGCCAGGTTTTACGATATGTATTCGAATGTAAAATTATCATCCGTCAGGACTGCGTTGAGCGACAGGCGTTCGTAAAAGTTGCCTTCTACAATAAATATTCTCTAAATATGCATATTACGCATATATTCTGTATGTACAGCGTTTACATATCACTAGCCTTGTACAGCGCATTTGTTATCAGACACTTCAGTAAAGTTTTTGTCTTCACTCGCAGAAACATTTTTATTTCTTTCATTGCTTTTCTAAATCGTTAAAGATTAACATGTACTCACTAATTTTACTCACAATCAATTTTACACAATAAAAATGACATTTTTGCGAAATAATACGAGTTAATAAATTTAAATAAATAAATAAATCGGCAGTATTCGCGCATATAATATAGAAAGCGAGAGAAATTTCTTTTTTCGAAAGAAAATATCAACTTATTATAATGAGGATTTTTCTTTATTACTGAGCTAAGAGAAAAAGAGACATGATATAAAAATAGACAAACTTAATAAGCGAAATTATTGTTATCCTTCTATCATGTTAATGTGATAAAAATAACGATAATTTAATTATGTAATTTACTCTTAGCGATCAGTCGCCATCGTCATACTTCAGAGCTGATGGGATGACTTTGGGATAAAGTTCGAAAGTCGATTATATGCACGTCGGTCACGGTTAGATCTCGTGGCATTACGTAATCCAAGGTCGCGATAATTATTTGCAAGAAATCGTAACGCAGCGTGCTGGAATGCTACGAAAGCAGTGTTTTATTCACTAGTCGGACGTACCGTGTATTACAAAAGCGCTATAAATCGTGCTAATTTTACTAGCGTACAGCGATTCAATAAAAACACTGCCAAAAAATAAGTAGCAATAATTAATATAAATTATATTATATAAATCACTCGACATTTTGTCTGCTGGCAAAATTTTAAAAAATGTTCCATATATAGCTTTTAATATACGTTTACTAATATTCAGTATCAATATGTATACAAATGTGACATGTCATATATTTAAAAAAAATTTTAAAAACTTATAAACTTAAAATTTGTTAAAATATAACACAGTATTTATTCATCACTTAAATTGATGCTACATAATTTAATTCCATTAAACCCAAGATAATCTACGTTTTTCTTTACAATTCAGATCCTAATCAAAAATTTTTTTTAAAAACTTTGAAATTGATTTATTATATAAATAGATGAAAGTGTGACTCTCTGACAATTTAGTTGACAATGGGAACGAAATGTTAGAAAGAAAAGATATTTAAAAAATCTCAATCCCTTTTTACTGACAAATATAACTAAAATATAACAAATATAAGTAATTTTACCTATCTTTTTGTGTGTGAGTGGAATACTAATCGGTATAATTATTATTTAAGTAATCTATAATAATTAATGGAAGAGGGGATTACATTAAGTGATCTATAATAATCCTTAACCCTTTGTTGAACAAATTTCTCTATTGAACATGTTTTGCTAAATTTTAACATGTGGTTTCTAGAATTGCTCATTACAAATCTAAGGTCAAAATTTAAAAATGTGTAAAGATTTATTAAAATCAAACTTCTCGCGATAGTTATTTTGATTGCCACATTGCATCTGCCATTAAAAAATGTCCAGTTATAAGTGCAGATTTGAAATCAGCGATTTCAATAACACATAAGAATTTTCAAAAGATGCTTATCATTTTTCAACGTAAATTTAAAAAAAGTCAAATCTAGGCTTCGTTCGGAAACACCACCTGAGTGCTCTCGGGTATCATTATATCATTGTTGTTTGTTAAATGTGAGACAAAGATAGAATGATGCCCAAGAGCACTCGGGTGACGTTTTCGAACGCAGCCCTAATCTCGACTGATCTTTTTCTTATAACTTATTGTTAACGCAAAACATTTTTATTTTTTCCATGTATATGTGCTCGGATAGCTTAATAACAATACCAAATATTTACACACACACACACACACACACACACAATTATAAAATGTGTAAAAAATATATAAAATACTGTGAAGAAATAGGTGTACTTATTATATATATGGCACACTATGCGACAAAAGGTTAATGAGTTAATGCCGCCAATAAAAGAAACGAAGTCAATTGCTTTTTTTTCATCATTCAAAATCAAATGTTGATGATCGTGTTTATGATCAAAATCGACTATCAACATCGTCTCTATAAGCATTAACATTTTCTTACAGATACTCCATCTAAGGTATAAGGTAAGAATGACACGAGCTTCGTGGGCCCAACCCAAACGGGTAGGTTCAATATGAACACTAACGGCATTGTTGGTATAAATATTATTTGCGGGTAGCCGACTGATCGATAACCCAGTTTCGATCGGAGATTCTCCAATATCAGGGCAGCTAGCATCTGCGCAGGGCAAAGCCCGGGTCACCGACATGAAAGCGCCGACGAGGTTTAATTAATACATTGTTTGTAATCTGATTTCGCCGTTTCTTGACGAGAAGTTTGAAAGAGCCCGCCAGTCTTCTCGAAGGATGTTTAGCCTGAATCATTTGGGAGTAGACTCGAACAAATATAGGGAGAATATATACGTATATAATTTTTACAAATTACTCGTGCTCGTTTTAACACGCGAGCTCCAAGTATCGAGCGACTAAGGAGGCGAAGCAAAGGACAAGAGAGACGACCGGGGGGGGGGGGCGAGAGAGAGAGAGAGAGAGAGAGAAAAGTCGTTCTTCCGGAAGGGCGTAAGGGAAGAAATTGTATGAGTAAGAGAAAACCTTACGGGGATTCAGAATGTTCCAGAAGCACGGATTGCCGTTGGCTGTCAACGCGGAGCTCTTGGCGCCGGGTCGCTTGCAGACCTGGTTGCCCTCGTCGACGCTCTTGGCGGAGTATGCCGCTACGTCCGAGTCTGCCATCCTTACGCACACTTGCCCGACACGGTCCTTGTGCGACGCACCTCCCTCACCGCCGCCAAGCTATCCGTGTATATTTCAATATTTTCAATATATCTGACGCGATACGGAATGGTCTCTCCACTCTCTCCTGTCAGCGCGCCTGGCGAACGTTCGCGGAAGCAATGGCGTATCTTGCCGCCGCACACGCGCGCTCGCGTGCTGAATGACGCACTTCTTCGACGACGACGACGACGACGACGACGACGACGACGACGACGACGACGACGACGACGACGATAAAAATGACAACGAGGATGACGATGACAGGGGCGTGACCCTGTCTACAGTTCTTGATGATGAGAGTCGAGAGCGCGGGAAGAAGCGTTCGACTTTATGATTCACACTCGGACTGCCGGTGTTTGGAGAAAGGAAGGCCGCTACTGCGGAGAAAACACGTAGCTCGTACACTGCGAGATGAGGACTGAGGCCTGTTATCGACCCACCGGAGGTGTTTCGAGTCCTCTCCCCGCCGAGCCCTCCTTCCCCACCTTCCAGGCTCATCGCCATATTGCTTGGAACCTCGTATTTAGAGGCCGATATGGAACAATGTGATAGGATTGATCGGTAATCGGTGATCGGGCGATCAACCGCAGTGTACATAAAAAAAATTTCACAAGCAATAACTTGCAATTTTATAATTATTTCAGGAATCAATCGAGTACTGGAAAAAAAGAGACACTTATATTACCCCACACTAAAAAACAAAATTGATTGAATTAATCTGACTAGATCAATAAAAAATGAAGAACAACCTGATTGTTTAATGAAATATCTAAACGATCTATAATTTTACATAATTCCATAATTATAAAATAGCTACACAAATTTGATTGCATATGCGTTCTGATTATGGCAAAAAAATATCTGATAAATTCCATCAATATGTAAAAAATGAATCAAAATTTTCTTAAGAATTATCAAATTTTCGCGAATTAATTTTTATACAGAATTTAAAAACGATACATTTCTCATTTTACATCTTCGAACCCAACTTTGGGTTTTCGCAAGACAAATTATTTCATTAGAATTCAATATAATAATAGAGCGCGCGGATATGCCTCGTATATTTGCTGCACTTGAAAGTGCCGCATGATGTGAACACAGCTACACACAAAGCGTCTATCCATGACGTTTAATATACGATGCACTACTGTTTACAGTTTTAGATTTTTAGAAGCCTCGCTCTAGTCATTCATTGGCACATTTATATCGTCAATTATAAATAAATTTGTCTAAAACAATGTTGACCAACATCAATTAATTCAATAATTCATCATTTATTAAATGAGGCCAAATAATTTCAAAGCTTCGACGATTTCCTCTAAAATAATGTTTTTCAACTATATGTACTCTTTTCTTATAACGAAAATACGAAAGTAATTTTTCAAAAATTTCTAAGTATTTTAAGTTAGTCAGAAGTATCCTTATTTATGTATAGATAGGTTATGATTGAAAAGTACATTTCTTAATAAATTGAATAATTTCACAAGTGATTTACCGCATTCACGTTCTTGCATTTCACGTTTAAACATCTTCTTAAATTAAGTCTCTCTTTACTAACAAAATCGTAATAGATTTTAAATTACAAAAAAATAAAAAATGGAAGATATGTTAATTTCAGAAACTTTTAATTTTGTTTACATTTTTAATTTACTTGACGATGTCTTATAAATAATAAAAAAAATTTCTTTAATTAATTTCATGTAAACCTTATGTTGAAACTTTTAAATAGAATTTTGAGAAAATCCTAATTTGGAATTTATGCAGAAATACATAATAAAAAATTGAAAAAATATACAGTAAATACT